>NC_056746.1:434070563-434370563 GCF_019279795.1 Protopterus annectens | reverse complement strand
TCAACACACTCTCCTCGCTTGTGAGTACGTTTCCCTCACTATCCTTTTTCACCCTTACCTGATGCACATCTTTACTAGCTCGGTCCCTCTGTCTAGCCAATCGGTACAGGTCCTTTTCTCCCTCCTTAGTGTCCAACCTTTTATACAACTCATCATACGCCTTATCCTTAGCCTTCACCACCTCTCTCTTTGCCATGCACCTCATCTCCTTATACTCTTGTCTACTTTCTTCATCTCTCTGACAATCCCACTTCTTCTTCGCCAACCTCTTTCTCTATATACTCCCCTGTACTACTTCATTCCACCACCAGGTCTCCTTGTCCTCCTTCCTCTTTCCAGATGTCACACCAAGCACCTTTCTATCCATCTCTCTTACTAGCTCTGCTGTAGTTACCCAGCTATGCAATAACTCTTCACTGCCACCCAGTGCCTGTCTTAACTCTTCCCTGAACATCACCTCACAATTACCATTTTTCAATTTCCACCATTTGATCCTTGGTGCTGCCCTCACACTCATTCTCCTCTTCTTGATCACCAGTGTCATCCTACAAACCACCATCTTATGCTGCCTAACTACACTTTCCCCTGCCACCACTTTACAGTCTCCAATCTCCTAAAAACTGGCCCTTCTACATAAGATATAATCCACCTGTGTGCATCTTCCTGCACTCTTGTATGTCACCCTACGCTCGTCCGTCTTGTTAAAATACATATTCAACACAGCCATGTCCATCCTTTTCGCAAAATCCACTACCATCTGACCTTCTGCATTCCTTTGCTTAACACCATACCTACCCATCACTTCCTCATCCCCTGTGTTCCCTTTACCAACATGCCCATTGAAATCTGCTCCAATCACCAGTCTCTCAGCCTTGGGTACAGTCATCACCACTTCATCCCACTCACTCCAAAATTTTTCTTTCTCATCCATCGCACACCCAACTTGTGGAGCATATGCACTAACAACATTCATCATTACACCATCAATTTCCAGCTTCATAAACATCACTCTATCCGACACTCTTTTCACCTCCAAAACATTGTTAGCATACTGCTCCTTCAGGATAATGCCTACACCATTTCTCCTCCCATCCACACCATGATCAAACAATTTGAACCCGCCTCCGATACACCTAGCCTTGCTCCCCTTCCATCTGGTCTCTTGCACGCACAATATACCAACCTTCTTTCGGTCCATCATATCAGCTAGCTCTCTCCCTATACCAGTCATACTGCCAACATTCAAAGTTCCGACCCTCACTATCACAGTCCTAGCCTTTACCTGCCTTCAGCCATGCCTTCCGCCTCTTCTCTTCCTTCGGCCAACAGTAGCCCAATTTCTGCCAGCACCCTGTTAGCCAACAGTACTGGTGGCGGTCGTTGTTAACCCGGGCCTCGACCGATCCGGTATGTATATGTGTACTTTTTTCTGCATGTATGATTTGGCAAAATTTTACTCCGGATGCCCTTCCTGACACAATCCTCCCCATTTATCCGGGCTTGGGACTGGCACAAAGAAATGCACTGGCTTGTGCATCCCCAGTGGCTGGGTTTATATATATATATATATATATGGGTCTACTTCTGTTCAACGAAAACATGTTTTTTTCTAAAAAGAGAAGTACTAACCTTTTCAGCAAAAGTACACTTAACCAAAAGTGTTCTTTCGCAAACACCAGTTCAGCAAACTGGGCATTAAAAAAATATATATATACTGCAACCACACTTTTGCAGGGAGCAAGCCCCTCTGCACTTCCCACACCCCCGCTACTTATATATATATATATATATATATATATATATATATATATATATATATATATATATATATATGCTAACTCCAAGATTGGACTACAGTGGGGAAACAGGTATATTCCCATATCCCCACTGTACTGTGCTTCAGTGGTGCAGTGTTTGTTTGTTTTTTTTTATGTCTGGTTCAGTGAACCAGTGTTTGCAAATGTGTACTTTGTGAAAGTGCACTTTCAGTTAAGTGCACTTTCACTGAAATAGTTTTGTACTTCTGTTTTTTGAAAAAACATGTTTTCATTGAACAGAAGTAGACCCATATATATAATATATATAAATATATAGTAGGCATTACTTTTGACAATGTCAGGCCTGTTACAGCCTCCCATCTGAGTGCAATACATGAAAATGGAGACTATCTGAGCAACTTCAGGATGTCAGTAAATATAAAGTGAATATAGAGCATGTCACTCTATACCTTGTCTTTCAGTCATCTTCAATGTACTGTACTGATGGTGCAGCTAGCATTTACAGATGGAAAGTATAGCTTAATATAGGTATTGAATGTGGCAAGGCATTTACATCACCAACAGAGTCTGGGTAAATAATAAGATGCAAAGGCAGGCCACCAAGAGACACATATAATAAGCCCTACATCAGTTGCATGACTCATTACTTTCAGTTGCATGTACTTAACAATGGCCTGCCTCTAAGGTGCTCCTTGCAAATGATAAACACAGAACAGCAGCATGCTTCTGAGCAGCACAAACCCATATAGTCTAGTATTTAAAAGATTGGGGGAGGGAGTCCTGTGACTCATGTATGCCTTCAGTAAAAGCACTTTGTCAGTTAGAGTTCCCATATAAAATTTTCCCGAAGTGCCCACTATGCCACTCCCCAGTCCCCAGTTGAAGTTGGACTTGTGTGCTGCCTTTGTTTGTTATGCCACCAGTAGATAACCCCATAAAATTGTTTGGATTGTGTGCTGGTATTCATGGTAGCAGTGGCATGTCCAGTACAGTATCAACACTGTCACACTGATCTCTGACTGCTTGTATGCATAGCTGTTTGTACATAATGCACCAGTCATTCATACTGACAAGTAGCCCTGCCCTCTTCCCTGTCTCTGCTTTGCAAAATGAAGGAGACCTTTGAATCTACCTACCTGTCTGCAATCAGCTCCTGAACAGTTATCTGAGAACATGCCTGTAAATAAAAATAAAAGCCTAACCATGTTCCATGTTATCTAATCACAATATAGACTAGCTGTATATCAATTATAGGTTCATAGGTAGGTACTAGGCTATTGGTCCTAGGGCCTATATAAGCCTAGCCAAAGGTACCCTGGCTTTCGCCACGCAAGAAAATTATTTTCCTGTGCCACTGTCGAGCAGAGCCACAGAAGCGATCCTCGGTGTGAATTTCCTATCTCCCATCCAATCATCAAGATTTTTCTTGAAGAGTGCTAATGAGGAGCTTTATTTGATATAGATAAATAGTTTGTTCCAGAGTATGGGAAGTCTCTGGGACAGGAATCTATCCCTCCAGCATGTTCTGTTTATTGTGGTGACGAGGTTTAGGTCCCTAGAGCGTGTAGCTCATAGGGATTGGGATTTCTTTAAGTGGAGCATGTCTAAAAGCTCTGGGTTTGACATAGCTTTGTTTGTTAGGCAGAGATTGCCTCTGAGTAGGCGATATGCAATGGAGTAAAGCTGCAGTTTTTTGAGACGGCCTGCATAAGGCATCTCTTTGAGGCTGGTAATCCTCTTTGTGAGGTATTTCTGTGGCCTTTCCAGTTGTTGTAGATGTCTTGTGAGGTACATACCAAAAGGGGCATTGTACTCTATAATGGGTCTAATGAGTGACGAGTAGAGGGGAGCAATGACCTCTTTTTTCCTGGATGAGAAACCTTTTGTGATGAGGTGTGCCACATAGAAGGATTTCCTGACTACTGTGGCGATGTGATTATCAAAGGAGAGACTACTGTCCACCTGTGTCCCAAGGTCTCTTATCACACTTTCAGTGTTAAGTAGACTACCACCTATGTGGTAGTTCATGGGTACTGAGTTTTTACCAAAAGGAATGACAATGCACTTTTTGGCATTGAGCTTGAGGCCATGGCTTTGACACCAGGTATCTGTCTCAGCAAGGCCCTTTTGTAGGATGTCCACATCTTTTGGAGTTTTGATTATGGCTCCTAGTTTGCAGTCATCTGCGAACTTCATTAGCCAAAGACCTTCTGTGTTTGCCTGTACTTCAGAGAAGTAGATACAAAACAGGAGAGGTCCCAGGACTGAACCCTGTGGTACTCCACTTGTCACTGGTCTGAAGCTGGATTTGGGGTCTGCTACTTTCACAGTGTGGGTTCTGTCAGTGAGCCAGTTGGCAACCCATCTTGTGACATAGGGATTTATACCTAGTTTAGTGAGTTTATCTATAATTCCAGAGTGGGGGATGGTGTCAAAAGCCTTGGCGATATCTAGATAGGCTGTGTGAACCACCTTACCCTCATCTATGGCTTTGGTGACTGCTTCAAAGAAATCTGTCAGGTTTAGGAGACATGATCTGCCTTTTACAAACCCGTACTGGGTGGGTTCCTGAGTTTGCAGATTACCAATGTCATTGTTTATAAGTTCCATGATGATATGCTCCATAGCCTTGCAGACCAGGCTCATTAGGCTAATGGGGCTGTAGTTTCCGGGGTCTGTGGTGGCTCCCCCTTTGTGGAGTTGGATAACTGTCGCTGTGCGCCATTCAGTGGGCACATAGCATGAGGTGAGGCTATGATTGAACATGATACTTAGGTGGTGTGCCAGTTTGTTCTGTAGTTCTTGGCTTTGGATAGTGTGTTTTTTACCTGTGCAGCCGTGATTACAGGAACTTTGCATTCTTCTGGTAAAGAGATGGGCCCTTTAGGGGATGACAGAGGGGTAAAGTTAGCACTGAACCTATCTGCCAGGATGTTGGCAATATCCGTTGGTTCTGTATATTTAGTGCCATTGTGCTGTAACTCAGAGCAGATCTGAGTGTTGCCATTGAAATTCTTGACATAGCTATAGAATGCTTTGTGGTTGTCTTTAGAGTCAGTGGAGATTTTGTTTTCATAACTAGCTTTGGAGGATTTTATGAGGGATCTCAGCTTCTTACTGAAGCTAACCAGGGAGTTTCTCCAGTCATGGGATTTTACTCTTTTTTTGCAACAGTTTCTTTCTTCTGTTGTAGAGTTTGTTTATGGCAGGGGACCACCAGATTGGCTTCCTTTTTTGCAGATAAGAACTGGAAACATTTGTACTGTGTTCCTCTAAAAACTGATATGTTTAGTTGAGCTAATATTGAACAAAAGAGTGTATTCTTTTGACTTTGAGCTTACTCTCACTTTAAAAATCACTTAAAAGTTTAGATTCTTGGAAAATCTGCTGTGGTGCTGAAATGAAAATAGTGTCTAAAAACTATACTAAGACAAACACCTGAAAACAGATACGCTTGCAAACAGTCATAGACTAAAGGTCTCACAAAGGTGTGAAGGCAAAGTAACAAACTAAACAGCCAGTCACTCTGGGGCAAAACATGCCTTTATAAATTTAATAAACTTAAAAATAGTATGACCTAAATAAATCTGAATTATTTTCATGCTAAACTAACTTTAAAATTGCACAGGGATATGATGCATATAATGATATAAGGAAATATTTTGCACATCAGCTGGAACTTGAACCCAGATTCATTAGAATATTGTCAGTTATGCTGTACTGCCGCTATTAGACAAAATAAATGCACCAGAATTTCACTTACTCTTACAAACTATACAGCTCATGCAGTTTACTGTCACTAGCATTACTGTCTTTCAGTTCCAATAACAATAACAATTAAATGTTTTGTGATGGCACAGTAGGGGAAAGAGATATGTTAGAACCGACTCACTTCCTACTTCTGTGCGCTCAGCAGTTCCTCTGACAGAAAATTAAGCAAGGAAGTCTGAATGTGCTGATTTCCCATGATAGTTACAGTTCCGCTCTGATAACTTCAAATAACAGAATTAATCTAGCGAGAATATTTAATAGAAATACAAGAGGCATGTGTTTTTAGAATAGTTGTTTCCTCATTTCAAGAGCCATTATCCAAAATTCACACTCCTTTCCCTCGGTATTAAAAAAAAAATCTTTCTTTCTGTACTCAGAAAACTATACCTCACTGTGTGGGAGGTGGAGGTGAATTGCTCACAGATGATCAAATATGCATGTGATTGCTGTGTGCAATTTCCCTACCTGATTTCCAATGACAAACAGGTAACTGCTTTGGATCTATTACAGATCATTGCAAGTTGAGTCTGTTGCTGTATTGTAGATCATCTGACAAACATTAGTTTATAAAGTCCTAAATGTCACCTATCATCAAGATTTTAGCATGTGAGACTAAGCTCACTTTGAGGTCACTGCCTCACAGAAAGTGATTAAGTCAAAGGACACAAGTTTACATGTTGCTTTTGTGGAAAAGGAGAAATACCTGCATACGTACAATGTCAATAATAAATAACAGACTTACTAACATCAGAGGTTTCTGAAGGTTCACAGCTGAGTCAAGAAGTCAACAATCTGCACATTGAATTTATCTGGGAGGTGAGCGCAAAATGTGTATTACGTGCATCTGAAATCATGAAAACAGCCATCATGCTTACAGACCTGTATACTGTGAAAACATTAGCTGGGAGATCAGCGTTTCTACTGATCAATGTACCTTGGCCGTGTTCGATTGATTGGTGTACCTTGGTTGTGTTCCATTGATTTGTGTGCCTTGGTTGTGTTCCACTGATTCCTGTACCTTGGTCATGTTCTGTTGACTGGTGTGCCCTGGGCATATTCCATTGAGCAGTGTGCATTGGTCGTATTCTGTTGATTGGTCTGACTTGGTTGAGTTCTGTTGATTATTGTGCCTTGGTTGTGTTCCATTGATTGGTGTGCCTTGGTTGTGTTTCATTGATCGTTGTACCTTGGGTGAGTTCTGTTGATTGGTGTGCCTTGGTTGAGTTCTGTTGAATGGTGTGCTTTGGTCATGTTCCATTGATCAGTGTGCCTTGGCTGTGTTCCATTGATTGTGTGCCTTGGTTGTGTTCCATTGGTCAGTGTGCCTTGGCTGTGTTCCATTGATTGTGTGCCTTGGTTGTGTTCCATTGGTCAGTGTGCCTTGGCTGTGTTCCATTGATTGTGTGCCTTGGCTGTGTTCCATTGATTGTGTGCCTTGGTTGTGTTCCATTGGTCAGTGTGCCTTGGTTGTGCTCCACTGAGCGGGTGCCTTGGTTGTGTTCCATTGGTCAGTGTGCCTTGGTTGTGTTCCATTGGTCAGTGTGCCTTGGATGTGTTCCATTGGTCAGTGTGCCTTGGTTGTGTTCCACTGAGCGGGTGCCTTGGTAGTGTTTTAATACGTGCCACTCAGCAGTCTAAGAGCCGGAGTCAAGATTTAGAAAATAGTGAGCCTCACTCCACAGATGAGGCCAGCACTTAAAATATACAGCATATATTAGCTTCCACTCATATGATTCCAAACAAATGTGTTTTAGTTCAAATCTTGTTCTGTAAAGAATTATACTTTTATATTCGTGCCAACAAATAATGAAAAAGCTGAGTTTTCCTGCTAATGAGGTATGCAATATATAAAACTAAATGTATGGTGTTTTACAGAAAACTCTTAGGATTTCACATAAGTAATGCAGAAATAAAATTACTAAAAAAATACTCATGCTGTACATTGCCCTTGTCTACCTTAAAAGGTACTCAAGCACCAAACAGAGTAATTACAATCACTGTCATCTGTAAGATGTTATTTCAGACAAAACTAGAAGCGTTACCCATTTTGGATGAGATGTTACAAGTCTGTGCTCTGACCATATTTCTCTTAGTAATAATATAATTTCAAGTCTCCCTTGAAAAAGAGGATGCTAGCCTAGTTTGACTGATTAAGTCAACAAAGAGTGATAAAATAAGTAAAAAAAAAAAATTGCGAAAGTGTAGATTAAAATGAATGGAAATATCCTAGACTCATAATTAGTGGCCATAATAAAAAACAAAAATAAAATTATAGAGGCTATAGACTGTTCTGATCCAGTTATGAACTTGTGCATAAAATATTTGTAAAATCAGTATGCAATATTTAAAGGCTACATTGCAATGGATCAGGCAAAAAAGGCACATAAACAGTTATCAAAATATGCTCTCCCACAATGGCCTATAGAATTTCAACTGTTCAGATCCTCTAATAATTGAGACTGGATAACATCTAGGGTATTAAACACATTCTCAGTACAGCATGCTGTAGTCATCAAGCTTCAAAGGTTTTCCTTGATGCTAATTATGGGAAAATAATATAAAATCATAGGATCATAGGAGGTTACTAAGTTATCCACCCAGAGTTCATTTCAAGCCTAGCCCTTTCATCCTAATGTGGTACCATAGACATTCTAGTCAATACTCAGGATTGTATTTAGTAATGACTGCCCATGTCCAGGAGGGTTGTGGGTGCTATCCCCAGTATGAATTTGCGGTGCCCCATCCACTTGTCCAGGTTCCTTTTGAACAGTGTCATAGAGGTGCTCTGCTTCACATGAACTGGCAGCCTATTCCAAAGATGCAGCAGTCGCTGGGAGACAAATTTATCCCTCCAGCACATCCTATTCAAATACTTCCTTACCACAGTAGACACATGGTGGTCAAAGTTAAGATTGCAGTCTACTTGTGATCCCAGATTCCTTACCACTTCGTAGGTACATAGGATATTGTTGTTAATTTGATAGTGTGAAGGGACATTGCTTTAACCGAACGGAATGATGATGCATTTCTTTGCATTCAGTTTAAGACCGTGACTAAGACACCAGTCACTGGTCTGTGTAAGGCCCTCCTGAAGTATACTGACATCATTTGGGGAGTCAGTAAATGCACCCAGCTTGCAGTCATCCAAAAACTTGGTCAACCACATCCCCTTAGTTTTGGCCTGAACTTCTGAGAAGTATACACCAAACAGTAGGGGACCCAGCACTGACCTTTGTGGCACCCTTCTGGTGACAGGTCAGCTAGTTTATGTGGAGTCACTCACTTTGATTTATGTTTCCTACAGCATTAGAAATCATTTAAAGATACTCATGTTTGATATTCTTTTTGAATATGCAGTCTAAGCTAAATATATTGTCAATTATCCTGTTATTTAGGAAGGAAGATCTCTGTAAGGTTTAGATAAGCTGATATGCTTGTAGGTAGAGATCATGTGGGGTACATGGCTAATTGTGAAAATGTTGTTGATGTATTAGTGGTGTTTCAGAAATGCTTGGTTTGAAGGCTAAGTAATTAATTTTTTTTACATTACTTGTTTAACACTAATGGTATGAATCGTCCAATTAAAAGAAGGAACTCAGTGAAGCACTTTTAAACGAGATATTTTTACTTAATGTATGCATATATTAAATGGAGCTTGATAAACTGCAGATTACTGTGGGCTAAATCTCTTTGTGGCTTCACTAATTCATTGTAAATGAAATTACAGCAACAACATAAGCTAAAAATAGAAATATAAATCTCTTCCAAATTCAGATTGTTATACAGAAATAAAGGTAGAATTGTTCCTTGTTAAAATGAAAAAAGAAGACCATACATGTCAACCTGTTAGTGCAAGAAATCTGGATAGAGCCTAAAGTAATTGGGGACAAAGGCCCAAAAATAGGTACATGTTTTAAATATTGCTCTTATAAATTTAGAAAGTTGCTAAAATTACACGATTTGTGTTAGGATGTATTTTCTGAAAGATATGAAGTCTGAAATTCAAACATGTTGCATTATATAGTGGCTGCAATCTCCAGTGATTTGCCAAAAAAACACAAGTTTTATGAGGAACAGGCAAAAAATATAAGGCAAAAATCTGGACATTCTGTGAAAATCTCAACAGTTGAGAGGTACAGAGAAGACATATCTGTTCTTCTTTAGAAAATGGTTCAGTTTCGGAAAGTGCATCATCAATTTCAGTTGAGTATTTTATGCCATTTTAGATTTAAGCAATGCTAAAGCAAAAATGTTTTTGCTTCACAATAATTGTATTCTGGACAGCTAACCAATTTTTATAAATACTGAAGCAATGCAACACTTGGAGTTCCAAATTTTATACAATACTGAATTAGCCTACTATGATTTTCAGCTGGTTCATTTTATGGAATAGACTGAGTCTAGAACTCATGAAGTGTCATACTTGGCATGAACCCCATGCACCTGATCTATTCAACGCTTAATGCAAAACACAGAGAATCCAGATTCACACCCCAAACCTCCAGAACTGTTACTTTAAAACTATGCAAAATGCAGTTAAGCAGTTCCAGCATCTGGGAACATGCAAATCAGAATCACCTCTACTGCTGCTGGAGGATCTAGCAAAATGTGATAGGAAACAATGTTGGTATAGACCCCAACCATCAGCTTTCATCAACAGCAGATTGCACCACCATCCTGACAGGGCCTAGAGTACCCTGGACCCATACATATGACCGCAACCCCTCACTGTCCCCTGGTTGAAACTGTTGTAATCCCCCACCCCCCCACAACACAGACATACACATACACACCGAGCAGCCTTTCAGTGATTTAAACACCATCCTAAGTAACCTACCTGAGCTACCTTGCATCAACAGATTACCTGATCTCACCATCTCTCCTGGCAGTCTGATACTGAGAATTAAGGCTATGAACTACTAAAGAGCTAAACCCCACAGTCCTGGGATTGATTCCCTCCATCTCCAAGTTTTTACTGTGTAAATACAGGTATGTCACATAACCAGAGAATATTCTCAGGTTACCCCTGAAAAGACGCACTTTTGCATAACAAGCTTATCTTATGGACAAACAAATAAAATAAAATAAAAATAAGTAGACCCCCCCACAACCTGCCTAGTAATGATCAGTGTGCCTTGCCAGTGTCTCATTCCTATTTAGAGTCCCAAGCCATCCTCAGACACACTGAGCTTGTAAGTGTTAGCTGACTTTCATCTCCAATAATGATTAATGTTCCCTGATGATCACTATGTACCTCACCTGCCAGGGACTAAAGTCATGTATCCAGCTCCTCCATTTTGCTTGTCAAAGATGTATGTGTCAGTGCTCAGACTCCCATTGCTGACAGTTATCACTCTTGGTATCCCATGTCCATCTCCCCCTTTCTCAGCATGACTGCAGAAACCTGTACCTTCTACTTTGAAACTTACTTAGTGATCATAGTTGTCCCCTGATTAGCATACCCCCATGGTTTTGATTAATGAACTCCTCCACTTCACACCTCTTGATTGATAACCACAACACCCTAGTTATTCCCAGCTTCAAAGCATTGCATTAAACTCACTATTTATGGACTGTGCTTTCATTCATCAATATGCTACCCTGACCCTCATTACAAATAGACTACAGTGGGCACACAAATTGCCCCATTACTATCCTATAATGAAGTTTACAATAAGTCTGTTTAAAAACTTTTCCCCAGTGGCATAGTGCTGACTTGCACGTAACACTTATTATATGATATGCTAAGCCTTGCTATAATTATCCCTCCTTATCATCTCACAAAACGTGATCCTATTTCCCAATTTGGATTTGTGGAGGCATGCAAGAAGAAGGACAGAAGGAGGCATGCCTTCTAGATTAAGAGTTCAAAGTTTGATTTAGACATTAGAAGCTATTCTTTTAACAGATTAACTAGAAGATAAAGGACCGGGTTATCTGAGCATGTAGTGGATATGAAAAACTACAGAGTGATTCAATAAGGAATAAGAGGATTGGTGGACTAAAAGAAGGGTAACAGGATGGGGCAAATGAAAGATATCCACTACCCAAATTGGGCACTTAAGGTAGACAACATGTCTTTTTTGAATGTCACAGCTTTATGATGTAATGCAAATGAATCCCATTCATTCATATGAGGACAATGACTGATGATGGGGTGGAAGGTATAATGAGGGGTGGGTGGGTGAGGTGGTACATGCAAAGGATGAGGTTCAAAGGCATTACTAGTAGTAGACACAAGTGCACAGCATTGTAGACTGTGGCACCAATGACATAAGGCTACTAACATGGGGGGAGCATTATATAACTGATGGTACAGATCAAAGAAACAGGCTGTGTGACCTATTGTTTCATAGTGCTGCAGATGTTCAGCTCTGAGTACATAGCTTGCCAGTAGTTTCTTCCTACCTTCAAACACTGCATAAAGATCCATCCATCAATCCATCCATACATCCATCCATTGATCCATCAACTCCTTTTTCCCATTTTTCCTCACAGGGTTGGGTAAAACATAAAGAGCGACCATCATGTAGACCCAATGTTCACACCACTGGGTGGCTAGTCCTGCTTTAGTTGTGCAAAAAGGCTGTGCACCCTATACGATTACACTGCTTGAAGCACTGCAACTTTACAGCTGTAGCAGTAGCACAGCAGCATGCTTAATCCTAGACCCATACGGCACTTGGATTTCCACCCAGCCTTAGATGTGGGTGCACAGCTGCAGCATGGACTATACAGGAAGTGAGTGGTTGCAGTGTGAACCCCTGCTGTTAAGACAGCACACAGGAATGGGCAATGCATTAAATGAAATTTGTGAACTACTTTTTGCTTATTATCTGCAACTGAATGCTCATGCTCTTCTGCATCTTACTTGGGCTTCATCCTCTGTATCTGATATCACAGGGGCATGAAGCCATGCCATGCCATATTATGGAACTTACAAAGTCAGAATGTTGTCAAAAGAGACAGAGGCCAGAGTAGTTAAAGTGTTGGTATGCGTCACATTAATCACAGAGTATTTATCAGCGGTATGATGGAAACATGGAACTTGGTCATGTTTGTTTTTCCATTTTATGCATTTTATGTGTACTAACTCACACTCACATGTGTATATAGCGAGAGAGAGAGGGAGATTTACTATTAAAATTTCAGATGGCATTCAGTCCAACTGGGATAGTCAAAAGACTATTTTCCAGTTGACGGAAAGCTAACCTGAAAATGGTCGACTTCACAACATTGAATGCTAGTGTGCATTCGCTGTTGTGAGGATAAGGTTCTGCTTGGAGATCACAGTACAGTGGCAGTCAGGAAATGTAGCCATTTCCTCAACTAGTGTAATCTCGGAGTTTGTATATATAATTAGCAGGGGGTGTAGGGGGCACAGGGGACTTGCCCCCCGCAATACATTAGTTGGAAATGGCTTGTAGGCAGGGTATACAGAGTAAAGTCGAGTACGTTCTTTTGCCCGAACAATGTTTTTATTGTCATTGTTAGTTTTCAGGAATGCGTTTCACACATGATAGCAAACTATATATATATATATATATATATATATATATAATATACATATGTATAGATATAGATATCTATACATATATATATATATATATATATATATATATATATATATATATATACACGGTCCACTTTTAAATCCCGAAATACCAAAATCTCAAGTTTTGAGATACCGAACTCAAAACATAGAGATTTCTGTATCTCGAAATTTAAAAGTGGAAAAAAAAACAAATTAACTAAAATAAAGTGTTTGCAGGGGGGCAAGCCCCCCTGCACCTCCCCACCCCCCTTCTTAAATATACTGACTCCGAAATTGCGCTACAGTGAAGAGAGTGGTAAGTGCAACAGGAACATTACCATTCTCTTCACTGTGGGGTGCAGGGGGCGTTGCCCCCCTGCAAACACTTTATTTTAGCTGTGTTAATGTTTTTTTTTCCACTTTTACATTTTGAGATACCAAAATGTCGATGTTTTGGGTTCGGTATCTCAAAACCCGAGATTTTGGTATTTCGGGATTTAGAAGTGGACCCATATATATATACATATATATATATATATATATATATATATATATATATATATATACATATATACACACACACACACACACACACACACACACACACACACACACACACACACACACACACACACGCACACACCCGTTCAATCACACACAATGTGAAAGGTTGATGCACTTAAAAGCTTGCTGTAACCCAGGACATCATAAGTTAATGGATTAATGGATGGAAAATACCTTGCATAGGAGCTGATTTTTTACAATTCCTGAACAAAGCATTAACTCCTAATAGTCGAAGTATTCTAGAAAGAAGTAGTTTATTTATTTATTTATTTATTTATTGACATCTGATTACCAGGAAAGTCCAACTGGGTGGAATCCCATTTTCAGTGGAGGCCTGGGGAGAAAAGCTCCAAATTATTACAAAACATTTTATAATTTTACAGTCTTCAAAAATAAACGAAAAACATTGTTCACATAGAACATAGTTCACCAAGGAATGTATCAGAACTGTGTGATGTCTTACGGAAAACAAAATGGTGACATGCCTGAAATAGAGGAAGACCTGATATACATTGGATGGTCAAAGCTTCTCAGTCTCTGGAAACAAAAATTCAATGATTCACTCATGAGAAAAAGCTGAAACAGGAGAATATCTGTGTTATGTCTCAATGGTTCAAGATAGAAGCAAATGTACCATTTTCAGTGAGAGACTAAAGACGATTAAACCATTGCAGAGGATGAGAGAAAAGACTGTTGATAGACTGGAACATAGGCTTACATATTTTATGTTTCCATCTTTACCTAAATATTGCTCTAAATGTAATTCTGATTTAAAGAAACAAGATCCTGCTACAATAAACACCTCTTGCTTATTTGAAATACTTGACTGAGTACTGTACACACTTCCGTATTTGTCTGATTATGTAAACCAAGTTAATGACCATGAACAAGGGACGAGTCTTGTCACAATGGTGAGAAGATGGGCTCTTTTGACATACATTGTGAAGCCTTTCAGCAACTGCAATTGCATTCAGAATGGAAACAGTCCTTAAGCTTTGCCATAAACTATAATTGGTCTTACATCATAATGTAACTGCTCTGCAACAGTATCCAGTCATGGAAGAAATGTCAGAGGTGGCAAAGGCCACATGTGTGTGTATTATCACTCTAAATAATAGATTGCCTTGCTACTGGAAAATGTGCTGGTGCAGTAATTTTGGGGCTCTACCTAGAACACATACCTTTCAACCTCTTAATGCAGTAATACAAAGCAAAAATATAATGGGGACAAAAACCCAAAATTAGGGACAGATTTTAAGTATCACTCTTATAAATGTAGAAAATGTGACACACTAATGTCTATTATTATTTAGTGAACACAGTTCTTAATGATTTGTCATCATCATCAACCACCATTTTTTCATTTTCTACATGGGTTCAGGGTGCCAACTGTCACCATTTCTCTATTCGATGTCCTTCTCCTGCCTTCTTTGACACTCATGCCTGACTGTTGCAAGACATCTCTCACACAATCCATTCACCTTATTGCTGGATGCCCTTGTTTTGTCTTGCCTTCTTCCTGTCTGTCCCAAATCTTCTTCACCAGCTTATCTTCTGCTTTTCTGCACATGTGACTGAATCAACATAATCTGTTCTCTTTGACCTTTTCTGCAATTGGAGCTATTTTGACTTCTGCTCTACTGTCCTCATTTCTTCATCTGTCACACAGTGTCCTACATCCCACCGCAGGCACCAGTGATATATACATCTTACTTTCAGCTTCTTTGGCATTCGTCTGTCATATGCTGCACCTGACACTCTGTGTCAGGTTGGCTACAGCCCCTCTCATTCTAGCTTTGACCTCCAAATTCAGACTTCCCTTTTTTCTCAACCACACCTCCTAGATACTTGAATCTGTTAACCTATTCCACTATTTTCCCTTCTGTCTCAATTCTCATCTTTTGCTGCAATTACATCTGTCTTAGCTGTACTCAGTTTCATCCCTTGTGCCATCAGATTTGCACTCTATTCCCCTAGCCTTTGTTGATGTTCATGTCCAGTGTCTGCCTGTAATGCCACATTGTCTGCATACAGCAACTTTGCTGATCTGTCACCTCTGACATGTTTGGCAATGTAGTCCATCACCATTATCACACAGACACTCTCATTAGGAACCCTTCTGTGAGACTGAGCACTGTTCGTACTTGAGTCATTGGGTCCTTGTACATAGCCTGCACTAATTCTATCAGTGTTTCTGGGACTTCAAACTATCACAGGACTGCCCAAATCAGCTTTCTTGGGGCCTTGTCATGTGCTTTCTCTAAGTCTAGGAATGCCCAGTTGGACTCGTTCCTCATCTCTAGCTTCTTTTTAACTGCCTGTCTTACTGCAAACATCAGGTCAGTTGTGCTGCATCCTGATCTGAATCCAAACTGCTCATCTCCCATCTTACTTTCTACTACTCTGCGTATTTGTTTATCAGCCATCATCTCTAGAACTTTCATGCAAAGTGACAGGAGTAGGATACCTCTGTACTGTCCACAGTTGTGAATGTCCCCCTTTATTCTTGAACACTTGCACTAGTATGCTTATTCTCCAGTCATCTGGGATACACCTTTCTCTCCACACTACTATGAGTACCCTTAGGAGCTATTTTCCCCTTTCTCACCCAATATCATTATCATATCTGCTGTGACCTCATCTAATCCTGCTGCTTTCCCTGACTTCATTTTCCTTAGGGCTGTTCTTACTTCTTCTATGGTGAGCTTTTCTTCTTCTCTCATTGTAGGCTGTTTCTGGGGCAGTACAGCTTCTGTGGGGTTTTCTTCATCCAGAAACTGCTGAAAGTACTCCTTCCATCTACCTTTAATGTTTTGTGACTGGTGAGCAGGTTGTTTCTGGCATCCCTTATGAAGGGTATCTGACTATCTTCTTTATTTTTCTGTTTTTGCCTTGAAACGTGACATAGTATCTTTGTGCCATCTACTGAATTACTTTTCAGAAGCTGGAGAGTGCCTCTGATTCCTTGTTCTTTGCTATTGCAACTAGTCTTTTAGCCTCTTTGTTAGCTAACCAGTATTCCTTCCTAGCCTTGTCCATTTTTTCTGTCCCTCACTTTCTTTTAATGGCTTCCTGGACTTCTGCATTCCACCACCCCATTCCCTTATGCACTTTATTTCCATACCTGGCTCAGCCGCATATCTGTTCTGTAGTTGTCACACATGCTGTTGTGAGGTGTTGCCATTCTTCTTCAACTCCACCTATTTCCTCTTCTTCCTAAGGTGCTAGAGCCTGGTGTAATTCTTTTTACTTTATCTCCAGTCAACTTCCAAGTGTTCAGCCCCATCTCTATTGACTTTAGAGCCTTCTCTGACCACTGCTTGCAGCTGATTGTGGCAACCAGTGGTTTATGCTGTGGGTCAACTGTTTCACTTTAAATGACTTCAATCATTAATTCTACTCCAGTTCCCTTTTCTTGCTCGAAGGAAGTCTACCTGAGTTGCATAGTGGCCACTCCTGAATGTGATCTTGTAACTGTTAGTCTTTCTGACTCATGTGTTGACTACTAGCAAGTCATTTGCCAGGCAGAAGTCTAGAATGGCTGCTGCTTCCATATTCCTGTTGCCCCACCCATGTGGACCCAGGCAGTCCTCATATCCTGTTCTGTCTGTCCCGATATGTGCATTCAAGTCACCTATTATCATAGGTGCCGGAAGCATAGGGTGAAGGAACACCCCCCCTCACTTTTACAGCTGCAAGACCTGTAATAACACAGAGGACACACGCATGCATTGAATTTAAACACAAAAGTGCGCCTGATCACAGACTCAGCACTCAAGGGTAAGCTTAAATGTCTGTGTACTGAAGCTGTGGCACTTTTTGTAAAAATTACTGTTATTCTTCTTTAAGAATTTGCATCATAGCTCAGATGTCCCTGCGATGCAGTTTTCAACAATCCTTTAATGTTTACGAAACTGTATTATTATTCACTGCTTTTGCACGCAATTTTAACAATCCTTTAACATTCTGCTTTGAATTTGCTGAACTATGGAACATTCTGCTTTGAGTTTGCTGAAGTATGAGTGGATGGGCAGTAACGGATTTAGGCTTTGGTGCAAGGCGTGCGCCCCCCAACATACTTTGCAGTCTGGAGCAAAACAAATGTTTTTTAACTGTTTCACCTGAAATCGGAAAATGTACTGTCAAAGCATTACTCAAATTAGAGTACCTCAGTTGGCAATACATTTTCCAATTTCAAGACATATATACTTTTTTTATATAGTTTTATGTCTCAAGTCCCAATGGGAAACGCCATTGGAGAAACCAGTCAGGTGAGATCATCCTCCAATTTTGTATCCTACTGTGACTGAGAAATCTCTCCAGAAGGAGTTAGAGAGGGGAATCAAGAAGACAAAAAACATTAAAAGGTACTTGACGAATAATGACAGGATATCACACTTTTCTGCTAGGGTTACCACCTGTCCCACTTTGCGAGGGACAGTCCCTCTTTGGGCAGTTGTGTCCTGCAAAAAAATTGAAAAAATGGCAAATGTCCTGAGAATTTAGGACAAAAATATTTCCTGTATTTTATTTAATTGTATAAAACAGTTATTTTGTATCTGAAACACTAAATTGTCACAAGAAACAGAATAAGCAACTCAAATGCTACAAGAATAAGTTTTTATTTTGGCAAAAAAGTGAAGTTCTTTCATTTGTACTTGCCGTGGATATGTTTTGCCCTGCAAAATCTGACATTTCTACAAACAATGTCCCACTTTGGGCATCTGAAAAGGTGGCAACCCTGTTTTCTGCACTGCTAACATTTAACTTTAATCGGTGCTTCCATTATCTAAAAAAAAAATTTTATAACCTTTAAAATCCCACTTTTTCTTCCGTCATACTTTCAAATGCGGTAGGGCTAATTGTGTTATCATTTTTATCTTGCGGTTATATCTATCGGGTATAGTCGCGCCTATTCTCAGCTGAAATTGCCCATGCATTTCTTTACTTTTTCCATAGTTATTTGCATGAAAACACTCCTGCCTTATATGCAGACAACCATTCCCTCCACTTTCCAGACTAAATAAATATGCATGAAGGCGTAAAACTAGTTTTCCACTACTAGTTCCTAGTCGCATTTATTAAGTTTTTATAATGGAGTGGAATGTGCACACATTACGTGTGCATTTGTTTTATCTTGCTTAGAAGAGTTAATCCTGTGTTATTATTTTTTTAAATACCTGTGCAAATTCAATAGATCAGGACACAAGCATTCTGCAGCTAACTGGAAGGCTTGTTGATTTAATTAGCAAGGGACCAGACATCATTTTGCTAAAAATGAATAGTGCAAGTGTCGTTTTTGAATTATTTTAAATTTTGCCAGACAAAATATTAACAATAAAAAGCATGCACAGTGTAAAATAACATTCAAGTTGGCTGCTTTCCATCTAAGATTGTAGACAGTTTTTTTTTCTTTGAACAGATTCAAGGTAGAAACACATAGAATAATATATATTTTCTATACTGTTATTTTTTAGAATAGTGACTTAATATGTTAAAGGTATGATTTTGCATGTAAAGTACAAAAAGTTGCTAATTTGTTGTCTGCTTTGATATGCATATATGAGTGATTATTTACCAGGAAATGTTAGTTCTTGGTGTAACTTACTACTTGATTTTTTCCAGTTTAGTATGTCAGATATTTGTATATTTCTGCTGCCAACTGTTGCTTCTGCTGTATTACCTAATACTTGTTAAGTAAACTCTAGCTGCCATTTATTCACCACTCCTCTATGTCAAAAATGTTTCAGTATTTTCTTATGTCTTAGCGTAATTTACAAATCTAGCATAGGAAATGAATTTCCTGTAATGTCATGTGTGTAAAATAAGAACTGCAGTTAAATTGCATAGATGAACAAATGAAAACTATTTTAAATCAATTCATTTTTGTCAAGTGTATTTTGAACATTCAGATTTGGTGTTTCTATAATGTATGTAGTCTGGTTAGGTTTTATTCCATAGAAACATCCATAACCCCCTTTTCCTCCATTTTTGTGCATGGGGTCAGGGTGTCACATACTTTTGGCCTGTTTCTCTTAACATTTTTGGTTTTCTGGCTGATCAGTGAGGACTGAATTCACTAAATAATGACAGCCATTTAAGTTTCAGTCTTCCTACATTTCAGGAAATACATGATAACACAAAACATTTTAATAACGTGCAACTATTGTTTAGAAAATGATATCATTATTGTGCTGAAGTTTTAAAAAACATTGCTAGTAGCACAACAGGTAGTATACTTGCTTTTGATGCAGAAGGCTGTGAGTTCTACTCAGTGGCGTAGCTACAGTTTGTGCCGCCTGGGGCTGTCTTTGAATTTGCCGCCCCTCACAAAATCATGGTCAAATGCCTCCCCATACACAGTCCTCGCCCCTGCTGCCATTCTGGTGTCCCATTACTTGGCTGTTTCTCACCATTTACCATAAACACTGTAATGTGCATATTGTTTTATGCTTTACTTGTATTATGATTATTTGGATTTAATTTAAAACTTATTTTAAATTTTATAGCACAAACACTGATAGACATCTGCTAAACAAAGCAATGCAGTTTCACAATGAAAACAGACTTAGCATTAAAACTTCTCTGCCATTGAAAGCTGTACTGTGTTGTACTTTAAAGGGGTGGATGCTGCAGTCCTGACAATGTACTCCTTTGGAGGAGATACGTATGAACCTTTTATCAGTTTGCCATTCATTCCCTGTTGCAATATTACCAGCTTATCATTGTTTTAATGTAACATAGGCAATTTATTCTTCAAGGGCAACAGGCACTTTATTTGTAGATGAAACAATGAAGTATGAAATTGTTTGCTAGCTGCAACCTCTTTGTTATTTACAGATCTCTTTAATGTGGAATTATTTAGATGACTTTTACTGATCTAGTGGATTGTAATGACAGAAGTTAAATGTTCAAAATAATAAGTTTAAAACATGCTCTAACAAGTGTGCTGTATTATTTAAGAAATATAATTTAATACAATCAGAAAGGTGAATCAAACACCTGTATGTTTGCATGATGCTAAATGTATGTGCAAGGGGCCTATGATTTAAAAACAGCCCAAAGGAAAACTTTATCCACCACTGGCTAGATGCATTTTGTTTTAATGTGGGTTTCAATGCTATTTCAATGAATGTGAGTTTCAAGCACCATTGGCTAAGCTTAAAATGGCCTCCAAGTGAACCTATGTTGTGGCAGTAAATAGTTTTTAAAAAATTGCCCTTTTTAGATCAGTAAGTGCCCCTCTCACCCTCCACCCCCCTAGTCTTCAACAGCTTCCGGCACCTATGCCTATTATTAACACCAATTCATGTCATCCTGCTTTATCTTGTAGATCCTACAACTGCAATCTGAATGCACTCTTTTCCTCACTATAACAACCTTGCTGTGAGGCATAGGTCGAGATTATTAATACTGCCCTATCATTAGGCTAGATCTGATCACCATGAGTCTGTCACAATTCTGATGACATCCCTCACTGCCTTCTGAAGCCCCTCCCTCACAATTCCCACAGCAACAACATTTTTTACCTGTCCTTCACCTGAGTGGTACACCCTGGATCACAATTCAAGTGGGTTTGCTGCACTGCCCTTCCATCTTGTCTCCTGGATACATAAGATGTCCAACCTTCTCCTTACCATCATGTCATCAACTTGCAAGCTTCGTCCTGTTAGTGAACCTACAAGTGTAGCAATTCTTAGCTCATGTTTAGCAGGTTGATTGGTTTTATATCCAGCTTTTGCTAGAAAACAACAAATTTAATCAGGAAGCAGACCAAAAATATGAGTAAAAATGTGGGCATTCTTCAAAATTTTGGACATTCCTCACTTACAGTCTACAAAAAATGTCTTCAGCTGACAATATAGTAAACAACAAAAACAGCAAATTATCATAAATTCATAAAGAATGGAATTAAAAATGAAAATAAATGTTATTCATATTTATCATATTGTTTACTCTTGTTTTTGTTCCCTTTCTTACAGCATTACTCAGATCATGGAGCCTGGCAATTCTGTGTTTCTTTATTCTCATTGTGTGTTACCTCAACTGAGAATCCTTGAGGGATTTTCTTATCCATTATGTGAAGGATCATTTTTCTAAAATCTATAAATTTTATTTACATGGTCTGGTCTTACTATGGTCTTAGTTTCCCATTACTGTGCATATATTTTTTTAATTTTTGGTCATATAATTTGGCATGCCTCCAAGGTGCATTCACATTCATTCAAGCTGTGAGAACATATTGGTTCCTTTTTTATATGTATATCAATATCGGTTACTCTTTTTTGTATATTTTGCTTCCCTGTGGAACCCCCTCTTACTATCTAAAAAAGGAAAAAAAAGAAAATATGGCATCTAAGGAATTGATAGATTTTTTTGACTCTGTATAAAAATATAACCCCAGATTTAAAGGGAGCGGCTTACTACCAGTAGCATAGGTTAATTCTTATTTTTTTGGTTTTATTTGCATATGTTATAAATAAGATAAGCAATATCTGAAAAATTGTGGTATCTGATGAATACACAGAAGAACGTTTCATTCCATCCCATTCTTTAGTGAGCTATTTATATACCGCCATACAGTCAAACACCTAGCCATGCTGGTTTTCAAGCATTAGAACCTGTGCTGTCTCCATATAGGATCAGCCATCTGAGACAACTCTATTATCATTGGTGGCCTAATTGATCTGTCAGATGGGGGAGAGAATTAAGCAGTGCAGGACTCAGCATCTCCATACTTAAATGCCTGTTGACACTTATGGGTTTATTTATTGATAGGCCTTTTTTACCTAGTGACTGGTCACTGGCATGTTATTGCTGACTGGGATGGCATTCTCAGTTGAGCAGTCTGATATTAAACAAGCTCATTCATTTTTGTGCAAGGAACTGACACCTTTCATTGAGCTGTTAAGCTTTGCTTAATCAGCAGTGACTTTCTAACAATCATAACCCCACAGCTAATGGACACCAATGCTGAGTATTCTGTCTCATTAATCCAGAATGGCTGAGCAATATTTCTTCATTTACCAGAATGTCCAGTTTTCTTATTCACGGTTAACATTCAAGAAACACCTCTTCTGGAACAAGATCCCTTCTATGACTGCACACATTTGGCAATTTTGTTTTTTCACTCTTCTGATCTGAAATAAGAAATTTGATAGCTTTTTTATTGCTCCCATAGTATGTTCATAAAAAAAACAGCTACTTTAATCATTTTTCTCTCACTTTACCCTTCCTGGTTCCAGAGACTTAGTATTTTGGTGACTTTTAATCCCTTAACTTTCCTGGATTGTAGTGAGTGGTAGAGATGATGATTTACTTATTGCACATGTCTTGTCACTGGCCAAGAGTGAGAAATAGATGCTCTCTATTGGCTGAAGTGCTCCTCTGCTCAATGACTCTTTAATAAGCAGTGGTCTTATTGCAGTTAGTTTCCAGGCAACAGAATGCAATACAGCTAACTGGTAGAAATCAGTACAGACCACGTTTATGGCATTAACCCAGATGGGCTGCATTTCTCTGTTGGCTGAGACAGTCTTAAACAAGACCACAATTTTACAGTCTAGAGATTAAATAATTTTATTGGCAGCAGATAGTATGAATTTCCTATTTTGTGTTCAGAGCTTTTATTCTCACAATACACGCTGCTTTCAGTAAGTCTCCCATTGAGTTTTTTCTTTCTTTCTTCCATTCTTTTTTTTGTTCTTGTACCAAATCCCAATGAGCTGTTTACATGTTATTTTTACAGCACAAGCACAACACAGCTTTGTCATCATCTCCTTCCACCTTATAGAAATATATAAACTCGTACACATTTTTCCAGAAAATTTTAAGCAAGGAAATTGAAAGGTATGCTGCTGTCTGACAGTGCTTGCCAAGTACCCATGTTATGGCTTAAAATGACAATAAAACCAGTAAGGCAAGTTAAACAGAGCAGCATGCGCCCGCGCAAACAATTAAAGAAAATACATTTGTAAAACAAAGAAAAATGGGTTCATATTATATGATTAAATGCTAGAAATAGCGAACGATCTATTATCAAACCCAAATGTACAAAACCAGATAATGTCGAAGGAACAGATCTGCAATTTTTTCTCAGCGGAAAAAATTTGCTGACCCTAAAAAAAATGTACAGGCAACATAAATTGGGGGGGCTTCGTCCCCCACACCACGACCCCCCACTTAAATATACCAACTCCAAGATCACACCACAGTAAAGAAAACAGCAAAGTCTGGAGAAAGGCCCAGGGAATTCTTTTCCCCTGGGAAAAAAATTTGCTGATCCATTCCTTTGATATTCTGTGATTTCGTGCATTTGGGTTCGACAAATGAGCGTTTGATAAGTCTAACATTATCATGTAATAGAAAACCAAGATCTGATCACATGTACCCTTTCAACCAATACAGCATTTTATCAGTGGCGGCTGGTGACTTCAAATTAAAGGGGGGCTGTAGGAAATAGCTGAATGGGTGGGGCCAATGGGAAGGGATGTGGCCAACTAGAAAGGGGTGGGGCTATGCTCAAAACCACAACAACTGGAACTTTAATTAAATACACTGCCCTGGGTGCCAAACTGCCATTATGAGAGTCCAATCAAGACAAAATGAAGTGTAGAAGAAAAAATATTTCAATGCATTGGCTACATGACAGCTTACTTAATATCGAGATGGAATTACAAAGGTTGTGAGGAATTAAAAAATAAATTACTTTTTAAATACATTACTGGAATACCAGTCAAAATCAAGTATAAAAAAAACAAGCAGCACTCAACTCAAACCACTTCTTCTTGCACTGCAGTTCTATTTATAATTTATATTCACCTTTATAAAATTACCAAATAACATGCTGAAAGTTGTAATCTCTGTGATACCCCCACTTGTAAAAATGTTTCCTATCCAAAAAGGGCCTGCTGCCTGACAACAACTATCTACTTCTTTCATGGGGAAGACATGATCAAAGTAAAAAATAAACAGCAAACAAGAAACAAGCTCAAGATAAATTGCTTAAAGGATTACTGCACAAGTTATGGACCATACATTATAGACTGGCAGTTTTGTTTATGGGTAAAGCCTGCAAAGATGACTGCAAGTCTCCAACAAATGTAATGAGCTTCTGAAAATACTGTAATCCTGTCCTTTATTTCAAATACTCTCATATGCATTTCAGTACCTAAGGCTTATACATTATCTAGTTATGTAAATATTCTCTGCATGGCAACAACTAAATATTCCCTGCATGGCAACAACTAAAAGGCTTTCAATGTTGGTAATTATTTAACAGTATGCTTATTAAAGCTTACTTGCATCTTACAATCTCCGACAAGCTTATCTGGTGGTCATTAAAGCATTGCTACTTAAACACAGAGCAACAGGGCACTGCGACAGCATGCATTTTCTGAATAATAAGAAACAGAAATTAACAGTATAAAAATATGACAGAAAACAAGAACATTCTGCAAAATCAAGGACAGATGAAAAGCCGCTGTTGTACTTGTGTCTACCTTGGATGGGGGAATACTCTGCACACTTACACTGCATAACTGCTCCTTGCCTTGCTTGGACACATCCAGAGTCACTACATGGGGGAGTGGGGTGCAACAAGTATGTCACAACTTGAAATGTCTCTGGCTGATGGTGATGGCTCTGACACTCATACCTCTCAACCTCAGAGCAAGAAATCTGGACAAAGCCATACATAGAAGTGGGACAATGGCCCAAAACTAAGGACATTTTTTAAATATTGCTCTTATAAACTTAGAAAGATAATAGAATAGTTGTAGGTCTTGCATTAGTATAAATTTTCTGAAGGGTATGAAATCTGAAACTCAAAAATGTCTGCCATTATTTTCTAACTTCAGTCTTTAATGATTTGCCACTAATTTGCCAGAAATCCACAATTTTTTGAAAAATGGACCAAAAATGTGATGCAAAAATATAAAATTGACACACTATACAGCTGGGAACCTGTCAAAGAAGGGACATCTTTTTAATATTAGTACTGTTAACTTGAGCAGCTGACAAAATAAGAGAATCTACATGCATTTCTGAAATAAAAAGTAATCTATAACTCTGGTGATTACAGTTATTTACAATTGTAAACCCTTCATGTTTTCTTCTAAAATTGCCATTTTGCAGAGGGATTATTAGGGGGAGAGCAACATTTTGAGCCAAAATTGGGGACAGTTGAGAGGTTTAGATATTCATAATTCTATAAAGCTATTTATTTGCACATACCTCTCAACCTCTTAATGCAGGAAATATGGACAAGGCCAAATATATTGGGGGAACATACAAACAGTACTAAAACTTGCTCTTGTATAAACTTAAGACAGATTATTTATTTATTTATTTATTTATTTATTTATTTATTTGCAGTTGGTTTACCAGGATAGTCCATTGGGCCAAAATAACCCGTTTTCAATGGAGTCCTGAGGAGAAAAGCTCCAAAAACAATTAGCAAGGTTACAATAAAGTATTTAGTTTCAATTATACAATTCCCATGGACTTGGAAATACAGTAGACTAGTATACAAACATACAAATATTACAATCTTGTATCACTGAAAACAATTTACAATATAGAGAGAGGCTTTTACAACTTAAGGTGGGTTACACTGGAGATATATTTCATACATTCAGGATGAGTAGCTTAATACAA
The DNA here is from genome assembly GCF_019279795.1 of Protopterus annectens. Lineage (NCBI taxonomy): Eukaryota > Metazoa > Chordata > Ceratodontiformes > Protopteridae > Protopterus > Protopterus annectens. Next base: position 434,344,259 of record NC_056746.1, on the reverse strand, counting down.
TCAAGAGAAAGGTATATGAGCTGACATAGAACCTTTCAATATAGAAACAGAGAACCATTTCCATCAGAGGGTATATTTACACTAAGGTACCAGGTCTTGCTTTAGCATGCATGTTTCTGAAGGTTATGATGTCTGAAACTCAATGTCTGTCATTATTTAGTGACTTCATTCCTAAATGATTTGGCAGAAAACCATAAATATTATGAGGAACAAACCAAAAATAAGAAGGAAAAATCTATTCATTCTGCAAAAATCTGGACAGTTGAGAGGCATAGATCAGCCAGGGCTGTCTTTGAGTTTGCTGCCACCCCCCCCCTCATAGAATCATGGTCGAATGGAGCCTTCCCCCTGCAGCCATTCCATTGTCCCATTCCTTGGTTATTTCACCCCATTTACCATAAAACACTGTACTGTGCATATTGCTTTTCTTCTGCAATGATTTGGATTTCATTAGAAAGTTTGATTTTGCATTTTACAGCATCAACACTATTAGATATCTGCTAAACAAAGCAATGCAGTCTCACTTCTCTGCCCTTGAAACTCACATTCATTGAAACAGCATTGAAACCCACATTCAAAGAAAATACATTTTGCCAACGACAGATAAAGATTAACTTCAAGCTGTTTTCAAATCGTAGGCCCCTTTCACATGAAACATACACATGCTCTTTGATACACCTTCCTGGTTGTATTAAATTATATTCCTTGTATAATACAGTACAGTTGTTAGAGGGAGTTTTAAATTTATTGTTTTGAACATAACAAAACTGCCCAATTCAGAACATTTCCATCATAAAAGTCTACTCGAACTTCTACATTCCACCAGTATCAGTAAATATGCACAATCTCTGAAGTAAAAGTCATCTAAATAATTCCACATTAAAGAGACCTGTAACGAATGAATAGGTTTCTGCTAGCAAACAACATTATATTTCATTGTTTCATCTACAAATAAAGTGCCTTTTGCCCTTGAGGAATAAATTGCTAGTAATATTGCAATAGCGAATGGATGGCAAACTGATTACAGGTTCATAGTTACTAGGTATCTTCGCCAAAAAAGACTGCAACATCCACCCCCTTTACAATGCAGTACAGTATCAGAAAATCATCTACCTACTGTGGGAGTAGAACCCACAGCCTTCTGCTTCAAAAGCAAGTACACTACCTGTTGTGATATTAACAATGCAAGCAGACTCAGCATAAGCAGCACTAAACTTTTGTTCCCCTGCAGCTTTCAGCTCCTTGTAAAATCTACTCAACACTCAGCTGTATCTCTGAACTCTGCAACACAAGAAATCTGGAAAAAGCCAAAATTTATCAGGGGGGGGGACAAAAGCCCCAAATCCAGGGACACATTTTAAACATTGCTTGTATAATGTTGGAAACTTGCTAGAATAAAATGTGTTATCACCATACATTTCACTGCAAGTCTTGAACCCAGGACACTGTGTAAAACAGTCAGAGCAATATACCACTATGCCAAATCAGCTGTTTTGTGAAAGAGAGGAAGACTAAAACTTAAATGACTACCATTTAGGGAATTCAGTTCTCATCATAGCTGTCAACCTCTTAGCACAAAACACCTAAACAAAGCCAATAATTGTGGAATACAGCCCCCAAACATATTCAGTGAATTCAGTTCTCACCATAGCTCTCAACCTCTTAGCAAAAACACCTGGACAAATCCAGTAATGGGGGAATACAGCCCCCAAACATATTCAGTGAATTCAGTTCTCACCATAGCTCTCAATGTTAGCACAAAAAACCTGGGCAAAGCCAATAATGGGGGAATACAGTCCCAAAAATAGGGACAAATTTCAAATAGCCATCTTATAACTTAGAAAATTGCTAGAATAAAAAGTTTTGTGTTAACATGTACTTTTTGAAGAATATGAAGTCTGAAATTGAAATATCTGTCATTTTTATTTATTTAATAGGTGTTAACCAGGAAAGTCTGACTTGGAACCAAAGCCAATTTTTAGCAGAGGTCCAGGGAGAAATACTCCAGACACATGTCTTTATAAAATGGGAGGACACCAGAACACTCCCACACAAACACAGGGAGGACATGCAGACTCCACATATAAATCACCCCAGCCAAGAATAAAACCAGAGAACCTGTAGCGGTCAGGCAACAATGCCACCATTGCAATACTGACTGTGTAAGGAAAAAAATACAGAAACCACAGATTTTATGAGTAACAGAACAAATATGAGGGAAAAATCTGCAAATGTTTTACAAATGGTGGTGAGTAGGGAATTCAGGCTCTTGCTACTTGCACCCAAGGTAAGGTACAGGGTTCAAGCCCACCACCATGTTTCCTGAGTTCTCTCTAGCCACCAGTATATAGTAAAAGGAGCATTGTACACACACACACACACACACACACACACACACACACACACACACACACACACACACACACACACTTGTGGCTGAAAAGGGTCTGTGGACCTGTGGAATGTATACCAGTCTAACGTATGCAGTTACCAATAGACCAGCCAACTTACATTGTTATATCACATAAATAAAGCAGTTGGTTTACAAAGCAAATGGACAGGAACAAACTTAAAAAATATATATATATATATACTTAAATTGGCAAGTCATAAACGCATGAGAGGTTGAAATTTGTTATGTCAGTGCATACTTAGTGAGGGATATGAAATGAAGCATTATATTTTCCTTGTCTTCTAACAGATCATTAGTTGTATAAAAATTAAGTTGTAAGAATTTGGTCAGGGTCAGAGCAGCTACTCAGTTCCTATTCTTTCAATGCAGTCTTTTCCTCATAGCTATGGGCTTGTTGTTCTTTGGTTTTCAGTTTGTAGACTATGCTTTTTTGTTTACTTGTTTTTAATGTATACACAAGTATAGGACCTTGAAATAGTTTATGCTTAAAAAAACATACCACTGTCAAATGTGTAGGACTGATTACTCAAAAAACAGAAATCAAATACCTTGATGTGATATTGTCAGTAACACTTTGTAAACATATTTCATATACTTCATCTTCTTAGATCTTTCACATTTTCCAGAAAATTACATGAACCATTACATAATCCCTTTCTAGTGTAAGTCACACAAATAAGCAAAATATGCTATTGAAAGAAGCTTTTAATTGACTAAATGTGGAATGTCAGGGTTTCACAACAGTTAGCTGCAGTTTGGGAAAAGAGATTTGCAATGCCATGGGTCTGTCACTACTGAAATGTGTATTGTACCATTGAAATAGTGCAATACAATTATTCAGATGCACTCAGATGCACATACGTATATACATGATGATTAACACACACACACCCACACACACACACACACACACACACACACACACACACACACACACACACACATCTGCAGTACCTGAATTCAGTTATCCTCAGTCCCATTCAAGTTCTTTTGCAGTATCAGTGTTTCCTGAGTCCTGTGCAAGCTAACAGCTGGTTTCCCCGTGAGAGTGTAGGCTCAACTGTCCTCCCAGCTGGTTTCCCCTGCGAGAGTAAGCTACAGCCTGCAGACGATGCAGTCTGGAGTTCTTCCGTTTTATCCGGTCATCACCGCATAGATTTCTGGGCATCTGCAGGGCAGAGATGCCTTCCCCCCTATCTGGACTACCAGCACAGCAGTCTAGAGTTCTGTAAGTTCAAGGAACTCCAAGCAAGCATGCACGGAGTTCCAGGACTCACAATTTGTTTGTTTTTTTTTTTTTTTTATTTTGGGTTTTTTTTATTATTTTGTTTTTTGTCTTTCTACACCTGAGAGGGCTGCAGTCCTGCAGTTCTATACCAAGAGCTGCCCCTGCATTGTATGCAATAAAATAAACTCTAAAATCCTTATTTAAAAATATATAATAATAACAAATTTTCATTAAACCAAAACTCCCAAAACTTTAGAATACTGAAAAAATGTATTTCTTAAGGTTATTTAACACATTAAGAAATAACATTCCTTAGAAACATTATAATTTAGTAGCTTTTAGCTTAAGTACTGTGGTTTTGGCAACTGATTACATATTAAAAGTCTCAAGGGATTGTCTCATTAAAATAAACCCACATGTTTATAATGAGAAATGTATTTTTTCCACCATAAATGTCTCAGAATTGTTTACAAGTATACCCCACAAGGTGGATTTAGAACTCTTTCACTCAGCTATAGTTGAATTAATTAAATTGGTTAGTGGATTGATCAACTTCATAGTTGAGGTTATTTTGTTTGAAGGTGAAGATTTCTGCCAGATTAAGGGTGTAGCTATGGGAGCCAACTGGGCCTCTGTTTACATAAATCTGGTGATGTACAGTTGGGAAAATAAATATATTTTTGGTTCAGATTACCAGTAATATTGGCACAATAAACTCGTCTCTGCTTATTCTTAGACATGTCCAAAGCCTTTGACACTGTCTCCCACCCCATTCTCCTCTCTAAACTCTCTCAGCTTAACCTTTCCTCTGCAACTATATCCTGGTTTAACAGCTACCTTTTTGAATGGCAACAATCTGTCAAATGGCTCTCAGCTGTCTCTCCCTTTCTCCCCATCACAAGGCTCCACTCTTGGACCCCCTCCATTTTAACATCTTCACTAATGAACTCCATAAATCCTGTCCCCAGTCATCTCTCGTACAGTATGCAGATGACTCCACAATTATTGCGATAGCAGACAGCCCAACTGAACGGCTTGCCCTCACACAAACATCATATAATCTCACAGAAACCTGGCTTACAAAAAAACAACTTATACTCAACCCTAAAAAGAGAAAACTCCTACTCTTCCTCCCAAAACCTCTCTACCACCTCAAATCCTCATTTAACATCTCTTCACTTAACAACACTATAATCTCTCCCGATAACTATACAAAGTTACTTGGAGTAATGTTAGACGATCAACTGAAATTTGACCTACACATTCATTACTGCATCAAGAAAACCCATCAAAAGCTCAGCCTCCTTTGCAGAAACAAAGGATACCTCACCTCTGACTCTAGAGTTACACTTGCCAATGCTTACCTCCTTCCCAACGTCTTCTACACTTCACAAATCTTTGTTAACCTTCAGTCTTCTCTACTCTCCAAACTCGAAACTACCTATAACAAAGTTGCAAGATTTGCTGCTAATTTGCCTTCCAGATCTCACTGTCAGACCTTTAGATCTCTCAGCTGGCTTGAGTTCCCAAACCACCTCAGATCTACCCAACTACTCATCATCCACTCCATCAACAATAAACCCTCATCCTATCCAAGTATTTCCTCACTAGTCTCACTTTATAACCCCTCTCATCCCATTAGGAGCTCTGATCAATGTTTATTACAAATCTACAAACCAGAAAAATCTGCAGGACAGAGTCTGTAGAGTTACTCACCTGTCATCCTTTGGAACAAGCTTCCCCTGGCCCTAGGAAGCATACCCCACACATACTAGTTTAAGAAATCCCTCACATGTTACCTAAACCACACCTGGAAATGTCCTTGTAACTTACCTCCCCAAATCCCGTCCTAATCCTACTCCTCCTCTCCCTTACTCTCCTCCTGTTCTACCTAATACCCATTACCCTTCTTTTACACCAGAACATCTTCTACAACCCAACCACTTTTTATTATGATCTGACTCTCAACTGCCATCCTCACTTATCAGTTCTGGACTTCTGTTGTACTACCACTGCAACTAACATCTATTATCAACTCCACCTCTACTGGACTCACATGGTACCCATTCCTGCTAACTAGAATACTACTACTAACCTGCTGATCTGACCACTGTCTACTATCCCTCGACTATGTATTACTCTTATAAGAACCTGCTTTAACCACAGTTATATACAATGCCTCTTTTGCCTTCTTTTTTTGTTAATGCATTTGTGGAGAATCACACTGTATTATACATTTTCTGTAACTGGTAATATTATATAATATTACTTTGGAGCTTTTCTGCTGAAAAACGGCATCAACCCAGTTAGACTATCCCAATCAACAAACGTCAAATAAATAAAATAAATAAATAAATTATATTTGCATTATCTGGATGACATTTTTATTTTATGGACGGATTCCACTAATATGGTATATGAGTTTATTTCTTGCATCAATAATACAGTGGCCTTTCTTAAATTCATCCACAGTCTCTCCTCTGACACTATTGATTACCTGAATGTTACTGTTTTCAAGGATGATATCAAAAGGTGCTTTGGTTCTAAGATTTATAGAAAACCAACTTTTTCAAACAGTTATCTGGATTTTCATAGTTGTCACTCTTTATTTTGTAAGAAAAACATCTTTAAAGAGCAACTAGTTAGGATAGCAAGAATGTGTTTGGGCTTTGAAAATTTTATTTTTTAAGTGGATAAGGTGTTCAGTATGTTTCAGGATAGAAAATACCCTTTTGGATTTTTAAGAAAAATTTGGGATGAAGCAGTTAATAGATGGGGTACAAAATACACACCTCTCTTAGGGGCTGAAACAGTATTCACATTTCAAAGTATGTTACACAAAACTCAAAACACAAATGCTTTTTGAATTCTTTGGTGGTCACATTTAACTCTTGTTCTAAAATGAGTAAGAACATTGTTATTAAGAACTGGAATATTCTGAAAATTAATGAAGAGGAATTCAAAAACTTTGGTGAAGCACCAAATTTTGTGTACAAGATAGGTAGGAATTGTAAACATCTATTTGAACATCCTGTTACTAATGGTTTAGGTACAGGTGTTATAGGTATTAAAATGTGGGGCCTGTAATCAGTGCCCCCACATTTTGGAACAAGAGATTATTAATTTAGACTTTTTCCCCACACAATTCCCCTAGCTTCTGGAAATTGTGCATCAAAAGGGGTTGTATATATTGCACTTTGCAATAGATGCTCAAGTTATTATTTATGTCGTAAAAACTGAAAGTTCAGAAAAAGAATTTATGAACACCTATATGCTATTTCAAAGAATAATGTTAATAATGCCTTGAATAAGCACATATTGGTATGTAACTCATCAGAATTTAGTTTTAGATAGTTGGACGTTGTTCTTTATGATGTACAGGGAGGGTGTTCAGAAGCAATAATAGAATACAGAGAACTGACCTTGTAGTTATGTATGAATGCTGGTTATGACTTACGGTTAAATGTTAAGTTTCAATTGTCCGACTACTTAAACTAAACACTACTAAATTATAATGTCCATAAAATATTTTCTTTCTTAAGGTTTTAAATATAATAATATTTTTCAGTATTTTTCAGTATTTTAGAGTTTTGGGTTAATGAAAATGTATTACGATGTCTTTTTAAATAAGATTTGTAGGATTTATTTTATTGGATGACATTTTTTATTGGTTGAAAGGGTACATGTGATCAGATTAAAGTTCTTATTTAAATGTGGGTCTATTCACTTTCTGGGGTTCTAATGAAGTCCCTTGATAGTTTTAAGGTATGAAAGTGCTTAACATATAATTGTGTTTTACTCGTTATTTGCCTTTTATGAAAAAATCAACTTGGTATTTTATATAATACACTACAACCTCTGATGCTATTTGATTACTGGGACCTTTGTTGCTCTAAACAGATACTATGCAAGCTATTTGTTCTAGAAATAAAATCAGTAAGACATTTGAACTCATACACTTTCGGCTTTTTTTTCTGTAACTGGAAGCATATGGAAAAGATAAAAATAATTATTAACAGCTCCCTGATCATAGCCCTCTGTTTTGTTTCTTGACATGGATGCCAAGATTAACCTATCAAGCTTTGCTGTTAAGGTGAATTTCTTGGTATCTATGTCTTGAACACATAGAAAACCAGTTATGATCGGGCACCTGATCATAATCATATATATATATATATATATATATATATGTATATGTGTATATATATATATATATATATATATATATATATATATATATATACACATATACATACATGCACCCATGCACTTATATATACATGTTATATCTCAAAGAAGCACTACACCATTATCATTTCACACAGCTCAAGGTATGCTCTCAGTGACTGACAGACTTGGTTGACAGTGCCAAACCACAGATGTATGCACTTCAGTTCTCATACCATTTCGTTACTGAATCAGTACACATACCCATTTAAATTACACATACCTATTCTGTTTGACAGTACAGGAAATTAAACAGAGTGCATGGAACACTGGAAATACAGAATGTTAACATTTAAATCAAGCAGTTTATAAAGCAGTTTAGTCATACACATATTCTCATTACTTGATCAGAAGTTATTTCTCCTTAAAGAGTCAGAGCACCACACTCCTGTTATGTACCCTGTAATGTTCTTGTTGTAAATTACTCAATAATTCTCTGTATGGGGATCTTCCACCTGCCGCTCAAGCATTAATTTGTCCAATAATAAATATATCAGTTGAAGTTTTAGTAACAAAAAGTAGAGGGGGTTAATGAAGTAGGCTGCCCCCTTTACAGGTTACATTACTCGGGCATAAAAATGATGACTGTGTTCTTCTTTTTAAGTTTAAAACCACCACGTTTTTAATTTAAGATCTCAGAGTAATTTCTCCTTAAAGGTGTGATGTCTTGTGTACTTCAATTGTTTTGACTAAATAGTTATACTAATAATCTGTAAGTGAAACAGCACTTGAATGCTACAAAAAGCTGAGGATTAAGGTGGTGGTGACAGACCCCAGTTATATGATGGGTTCATAAATGTGGCTTTTTAGATAGACAATGTGGCTGATGTGTAACTGCAATTTATTTATTGAGGAAAAAAATAATTTCTATCATTTAGATTTCGATCTGTGTTAATGCAGTGACATTTCCATACTTATTCAGTGTTGGCAAATATTTATTTCATGTACTTAGTCATGTATCATTTATTCTGAAATTGCACAAATCATACAGCACTGTTGAGGATATGCATACCTATCAAATTTATGTAGAGCATTCTGTATTCAAGCTGTAATAATGCTGTGTCATTGTTTGAGGTTAGTTGCTATTTCTTAGTACTTTTTATTTTGAGCCAGTGCTAATGGTTAGAGGGATAATGCCCTGACTATGGTCCAAATGACCCAGGTTTGAATTGTAGCTGATGTGCTTCACAACGCAGACAGGTAAGGATGTACATGCCCATACTGGGGTGGAGGAGCACACACCCACAGGTCCCTCTCAATCAGTTTGATTTTCATGGTGAAGAGTGGGAAAACAGTGGAGCAGTGCTAAATGTGAACAGGGTGTTCTGCTGATGTCAGTCCCTTGTGGAAGTGAGGGATTGTCTGTCTCTGCAGGCCACTGCACACCCCACCATCAGGGTGTTACTAGACAGACAGAGAGTGGGCAGTTGGGAAAAAAACACATCCTGTTAGCAGTGTGACACTGCCAAAGTGTCTTTGATCTCACCAGCCCCAGATGCGGGTCAAGGTTAGCCTAATGGAGAGGTTAAGGTTGGCCCAGGTGACAAAGACACTTTGGAAAGGTACTGGGAGCAGCTGATAGTCATCTACTGAGAAACAAAAAGAAGCAAAATAAGAATTATTTATTTTGAAACTGTGTACTGCAATCAGGGATTCATGTACTTGTCAGTCATGTTTAGTAAACATAAGATAGTTGGTACAAGGATGGTGTTTGCTACTGTACATCATGTGTGTGTGTGTGTGTGTGTGTGTGTGCGCATGTGGGCGCACACGCATGTACGCGCACATTTGTGTATGAAGATATATATGGAAGAGGTTTATAGATAAAGATATGGATACATATAAACACACACACATATCAGTATGGATACACATACACACACACATACGCACACACACACACACACACACACACACACACACACACACACACACACACACACACACACTTATTTTTTTCAGTTGTGTTTAATCACTTGCTGTTCCATAAGCTATATTTTCAATATATGGACATATATCCATATAAAATATGGATCCCTATCAGATTTTATTGAAAGTGCACAATACCAAAACTTAAAAGAATAAGACTAAAACAACAAAACCCGAAAATCACGAACATTCACATAACTGAAATGAACAACACCAAAGCAAGCAACTTACATCCAGTACTCTACTCCATACAAAACCACTCATCAGAAATATAAATATGCCCCTTTAAACTAACCTCCAACTACACACACACACACACACACACACACACACACACACACACACACACACACACGCGCGCATAAAAAAAGAATCCTACGCCATAGCATTAGCTGCGAAACGTGCCACTATGCCTATATCAAATCACTAAGCATTGGTTATTCTCACTAAGTAAATGCAAAGGCATTTTAAGAATCATGCCCACTTCTGGCAAAAGCATAAAGTAGCTGAAGTTAGTGACTAAGTATGTGCAAAGTACTACATGAAAACCTTAGGCATTGTGTAATTTCATATATACTTTTATAGAGAGGACAAATGCAGCTCTGTAAAGGCATGCTTAAAAGACTTAAGGCAAGTAGCAGACAGCACAGATTTTTATTATTAATATTTTAAAAAGATAATGGGGGTTATTATATTTTATATAGGGGTACCCATATGTGGACACTCTGTATGGAAAGTGGGAGATGGGAAAGATTGAAAATGGGAAGACATAAAGAGGAGAGACAAAAGGAGCAATCAAGAGGGCTGTACTGGAGGATGTGGGGGGAAATGTTATGTTTTTGGGGGATAAATCCCCTTTTTTCCTTTTTTTTTGTTATATATACGAGGGTGGTTTGGATGGGAAATAGATAAGAGGGTGTGGGAGATTTGATAAGAGATGGAGAGGGTTGATGAGTCCAGCCCACAAAGACCCTCCGGTCCATAGGACTTCAGATGTTTCCACTGCCAGTTGTTGTTGCAGTTGAAAGTCCCATTGTTGAAGGGGCAAGGGCCTGTAGTGGCACAGTGGTCAATGCCAACAGGGGCAGCAAGTCTTCACCCCACTGAAAATCCTGGACAGTCTGGAGGTGCCTGTCCACTTCCTGATCGTCCATGTCTTCATCCAAGTCCTGAAGCCCAAAGTCAGTGACCTGGCAGGCACATGGCTTGGCTGCTCCTAAGGATTAAAAAAATAAACAGAAATGGGAGAGAGATAAGATAAAGAAGAAATGTACAATAAATTCACACATAATGTTATTCATCATTCCAATCTTTATTAGTATTGAAATTTTATTTTTATTAATTTTTATTCTATTCATACAAAAATTTCTGGAAAATGCTTAGAGATAAATGCAGTCAGTATACTGATATCAAGCAATGGTGGTTTTTACATTTGCAGTTCACTGATACTAATGAGATATGCTGTTTTAGCATAACAAATAGTAATACATTTGAAATTTGTGCCTGACATGGGTTTGGATGCAGCACTGTATTGAAAGCATTTTAATCCTCCTATTATTGTTGTGTGTAGTTATAATAATGAAATCGGTTAAAAACAGAAAACAGCATTTATTACTTAACATTCCATTTTTTAAATGGAAGTATTTTTTAATCATACTTATGAACATCCTCAGTCAACCTTGCCCTCTCCTGTTTTGTTGGGATGTTTTTCATTATCTCCTCATCAGCTGCATAGAGAACACATACCAGCCTGGTTGTTTACCTGTTTCAGACTTTTTCTTTAATATTTCTGACACGACTACTCGTACAAGGCATTGCGGTTATTGCTGCCCTTCCTTAGTATATGTGCTTATTTCTTTAAACATTTATTTTCAGAGCTGAAATATGGTTTCATTTATTAAGAATGAAAACAGCAAAGAACAACTTGCCATACAGACATTTCCTTAAATGTAAAATGAAATAGCAGGACTGTGTCTTACTTCAAATTAGTACATTTTTATGTGGTGCTGTTTATGTAATTATGAATTTGTAGTAAGTATTGAGTGATTGAGGGAATAGGGTGTATCACGGTATACAGGACAGCGACTGATTACACGTTATAAACATGCAGACTCGATGAGATCTGACTCCATCTTCCTTTTTTCTAATCATAGTAATTTTTGAGAATTACTATGGCTTTGTTATATTCCAGAGGACAGCTGAGATATGCTGGAGAGTGCTAAAGATCCCTCGTCTGCAGTAAGCACATCCACATGTATGTACACAAGGTGTATGTACATGGATTAATGAGTAATGCACTCATGCATTACTGTGATTCATAGGCATAAGCGTAAATAGGCCTAATTTGAATAGGACAGGATTATATGATCCTGACCTATGCAAATAAGTCGAACATCGACATATTAAATTGCAATCACTTAAGACAGGTGGAAAATGATTTAGGAAATCATAAACGTATTAGAGTAAGGTAAGAATAATACAAATGATATAAATTAATTAAAATCATTTGATATTGATTGTTTACAAGGAATACTTTATACATTTGTCAGTGAGATGCAAGTGATTAATGGATTTATTCAGGACATGAGTGACTCATCAATAGGAGTTCAAAGGTTCATAGATGATAGCGGCAATGAAATTGTGTGGGTAATAATTGCAGTCTGAAAGGTATTTTGAAAATTATTTTTGTGACATTCACTGGTTAAGGCACACTGGATATAAGAACATATTTTGAAGTGATTCAAGTCTGATACACTGCATTTTCTTCAGTATATTTTGTGTCAGGATACATGCTGCATTAAGAGGAATTTATGTCATTTATAAATGAGAAATGGTAGTATAAATACAGAAAAGTGGTAGAGGACAGATAACAGTCTATTAGCAGTGGCATACCATGGCAGTGTAATCTTAAGTGCTTGTAGTACTACTATGAATTTTTTTATGCTGCTGTATAGGTTACTACTAACTGGCTGAATTTGGACTTGCGGTATGTGTGTATGAATATGGGTGTATAACTGTACATGTTTTTGTACTCAGGTCTTTGATTTATTTGTGATAAAAGCAGGCATGCTTTCATTGCTGTACTTTTTGCTGATGAGTTGATCAAAAGGATCAAAAGTTTCAGTAGATGAGTTTGGCATGTTTTTAGGGAAATGAATGATGTAGTAGCAGGGATCAAGTCAGAGAAAGGACAGCGTTAGCCAAAAGGAGAACAGCATCTTCATGGCAGCCCTTAAGACATATAGCAAATGCCTTTTTAAAAACCGGGTACCTAAACAAGCTGAGAGGATAAAGGCATGGAACCAGGTGGTTATGGATGTAAATGCTGTTGGCAGAAGGAACTACACATTAATACAGTGTAAGAAGAGGAACAACGATATGGTAGAATGTGCAAGATCCAAGACAAGGTAGCTGTACTCGGAGGAAGGCCTGCAACATTAATTTCTTTAAAACCTGATGAGGAATGCCTCTTTTTCATTCATGGAAGGATTATGAGACAGATGAAATGGTCCTGGAATAATTAAAGGTGGTGTGGACACTGGCTGTCACACAGGTGCAGTATTAACAGGCAGCTGCTCAGGAGGGTACATACTGGATTAAAAAGTGAAGCACCTAGTGACATTACACTACAGGCTGTAGAGGGATAAAATCCATCAGCTTCTACACCAGTATCTCCAAACTCACAGAAACAACTTATGGATAAGATCAGAAATTCAGCTGCAGCAGTGTACACAATGACATCTTTACAAAGGGGTGCCAGGCACAGGCATTTGTCACAGCTGTCCCAGAAAATATGCAAAGCATTGGTTGCCCAGAAGCAAATGTGCCATAACATTGTTAAGGCTCAGTGCATGGCCACAGACAATTAGCTACAAATGGTTAGACTCCTTCAGGGTTTATGTGTGGAGTCGCAGCATCACATGGAAATGGCAATGAGTAGGGATAATGCCATAATCACATTGAGCACATTAATCTATACAATGGTGGCACACCAAGCATCCATGGCTGCCTCCATTTCTACATTGTTGAGGATGTATGAGACTCAAATATGAGTCAGTATTGGAAGGGGAAGAAGGCAGGGTACTGTCTGTACATTTGGGGGCATATTATTTCATACTGCAAGTGTTTTGCAAGAAGATGGTGCTATTCCTGGGGGCGTGGGCATACTTCTCAACCTGGAAACATCAGAAATCTGGACAAGGCCCATGAAAAATAGGTAGAAATCTGTACACTGATTAATGTAAAATTTACATACATAATTACATAACCACGCCCACTCTGATGGAATTGTGGGATACCAACTTTCAAACGCAAACTGAAGAACAGAACCAAAATATAGACCAGAGTCCCCCTGCAGCCATTCCAGTGTCCCATTACTTGGCTATTTCACCCCATTTACCATAAACACTACTGTGTGCATACTGCTTTACTTCTACAATGATTATTTGGATTTTATTTTTACATTTTATAGCACAATGCACAAACACTAATAGATATCTGCTAAACAAAGCAATACTGTCTCACAATGAAAATACACTTGCATTAAATCTTCTCTGCCCTTGAAACTCACATTCATTGAAACAGCATTGTAACCCACACCAAAGAAAATGCATCTGGCCAGTGGTGGATAAAGATTATCTTTGGGCTGTTTTCAAATCATAGGCCCCTTGCACACTAAACAAGAAACATACATGCATTCTTTGGTTCACCTTCCTGACTTTATTAAATTATATTCCTTGTATAATACAGCACATTTGTTAGAGTTAAGTTAGAGTGCATTTTAAATTTATTATTTAACATTTTTCCAGTAGGCAATGAAACAAAATGCATGAACCAATAATGACAAAACTGCCCTATTCAGAACATTTATATCATAAAACTATACTTACACACACACACACACACACACACACACACACACACACACACACACACACACAAAATTGCATTTTAAATTTATTGTTTGAACATTTTTCCACTAAGCAATGAAACAAACTGCATGAACCAATAATGACAAAACTGCCCTATTCAAACTGCATGTACCAATAATGACAAAACTGCCCTATTCAGAACATTTCCATGATAAAAGTTTACTTCCACACACACACACACACACACACACACACACACACATATATATATATATATATATATATATATATATATATATATATGTATATATATATGTATATATCTATATATGGATCTACCTGATAACACAGACATCCCAAAACACCAACAACGAAATGACCGACACGACAAAACCGAAAAAACTGAAAGTTCAGAAACACAAAACTTCACATGCCCGACAAACCACAATCCCGACAATCAACAAAACAAATACCTTTCCCGAAAAACACACACACGCAACTCAAGCACACCAAAAACCGTACAAACCTACACTAAACCTTACATACACAACTATCTATGCGCTAAACTTAACCCAAACCCTAACCCTAAGGTCCGTCACTATTGCACACTTACCTTACCCGCACCCTAACCCTAACTCACTTAATCCGCCCCTAACCCTTAAGTCTGTCACTATCGCACACTTACCTTACCCGCACCATAACCCTAACTCACTTAATCCACCCCAACCCTCAAGTCCATCACTATCACACACTTACCTTACCCGCACCCTAACCCTAACTCACTTAGCCCATCCCTAAACGATATGGTCCATCAGTAATGATAAGTCCATCAGTATCGCACACTTACCTGACCCACACCCTACCCTAATGTCCGTCACTATCACACAATTATCACACAATTACCTTACCCACACCCTGACCCTAACATCCGTCCCTATCGCACACTTACCTTAACATGTCGGTGTTCTCAGCATCGGGATTCTCAAGTTTCGATCATCTCCATTGTCGATCTTCCGGTGTCAGTGTTCTCGTTGTCGGCGTTGTGGACTTTTGACATTTTTGGGTAGACCTATATATATATATATATATATATATATATATATATATATATATATATATATATATATATATGTTACACATACATAGAATGACAGTAGTGTATGCCATAGGCATCTTGCACAGCTTCTCGCACTTTTTTAGATATCAGTTGTTTTTGGGGGGGGGGTCAAAAAACAGGGACACATTTTAAACATTGCTTGTATAAATTTGAAAAGTTGCACACAGACACAAACTCACAGTTTTCTGACCCATCACTAAGACTGCAGCCTCCATGGGTTACTACTGTATCTGATGGGTGATTTTTACCAGGTTATAGCTAGGTATACTCAGTGTGCTCATTTTATTACATGTGTAATAAGCATACCCTAGGAACAACTAGGCTCACAGAATTCAGAACATGCACATCAATCATAACTATAGTCTAATCACAAAAAGATTAAAAAATATGGATATTCCTCTATAAGCCTTTTTTTGAGAGGGGTATAGGGGCAAAATAATTTTTTAAGTATAGGGTCAATGTTTTGGAAAACCTATGGTCATGATCTTTTTATGTTAAGTGTGTGGGAGGGGCAATAGTGTGAGTTTCGGTTACAAAGCACATATTTCAGGCTACACTCCTGGTTATTAATCAGTCAGTAAAATGTAAAAGAGAATCCATTCCATCAGTATCCCAGAAGTAAGCATCTATGAAGTCTGTTTTATTTAACTTGGTTAATTTACTGCTGTTGGCTTTTCAGCATAGTGTAATAATTAAAAGTAAACAGCAGGGAATGGATATATGATGTAGGAATGAGAATTTCTACATGAAACAACAGTGCAGAACAGTACTTCTGGAACATTCCAGCAAACAGGAACACAGGATTGTATTACTTATCCTGTACAAGAGAAGCTGTCCCTTGCTGGCTTGGATGATTTCTCTCTTCTAGTGATATGTATTAGTGGTTGTTATTTCTTAAACAAGCATGGATTCAGAGAACGCAAATTAATGACAGATAAATAATTCATTTAGAAATTATAGAAAGTGGGAAGTCTAAAAGGGAAACTGGTTTATTTAAAAATAACCATAAAACACAAATTATTATAACCAACTGAGAATGCAAGTCATGCCTTACTAGCAAAACAAAGGGACAATATGTATTAAAATTCATTTTTTAGTTGTTTCAAATAGAGAAAACTGCAGCATGCTAACGTCACCACATGCTCCTCTAATCATGTCCTGTAGGTCAAAACAGAGACGAATTGCAAATATCTGCAAAAATCTTGAGATTTTAGATCAAATGTTTTCTCAAGTTTCCTCTTATAGTTGCATAAAATGGTTACTTTGAGTATGAAATAGTTTAATTTTACATGAAATGACAGAAACAACTCAATTTCTACAAGAACAAGCTTATACTTTTTTGTTACAAAAAAATAAAGTCAATCACTTTGCACTGGTTGTGGTTATAGTCCAGCATGCCAAATCTTAAATTGCCAAAAATAATAATCCTGTTTGGGGCTTTTGAAAAGATGACAACCGTCCAGCATGAGAATCAACCTTGAAGCCTATGACACGCTGCAAATGTGAGTGTGATGAGATTTCGTAAAATAGCCCCTCAGCTGAGCAGTGCAGTCAGAGTGACAGCTGTACCCATTGATGGGTCCCAGACAGCACTTGGAACTTGGAGACCTTGAGAGGCTTTAATCAATGACTCATGGTCGGCAGCATTCCAGATTCCTTGTGCAGCTTCCATGAATAGAAATGCATTCAAATACCTAGCCAGAAATAATGCAAGCATGGTCCAGCACTACCTGGCTGGGATACCTGCATTCCTCTTTTGGTGTACCACCTGATCCCTTGGTAGAACCCTGAAGCCCACTGCCAGTAGCCGCTGGGGCTACTCTTACCCCTCAACCTGCCACCACAGCCCCTATTAACCCTGCATCATACAGTCGAGCCCTAAGCTTCCATCTGAGTAGTGGCATCTCGGAGATCACACAAACAGCCGATTGCTGGAAGATCAGCCTGGATGTCAGCCACTTTGCCCCAGAGGAGTTAGTGGTCAAAACTAAGGACGGAGTCATGAAAATTACTGGTCAGTAAAGCATAAATCTGACTAGCTCATTTGATGTATGTACCTCTGTGATACATAAGATTACTGCAGTGTTTCTTGTTAATATGTAACATCTATTTGCAGATGACAACTGATTTGAGATCTTATATAATAATACTTAATGAGTTGTTTTAGTGAACTCAGTTCAAAGAATGCCAATGCATTTTGTAAACAGTAGCTCACTTTTTGGCCAAATATAAATATTAATTTTATTGTATTTTGAACGTTTTTGTTACCTTTGCTGATATGTTCAGAGTTCATTTACTGAAGATAGAAACATTGCAGCTGGAAGAGAGGTGAATACACAAACATTCACATAGACACAAACACTTGTTTTCCCTATCCTCCACCCCAAACACACACACACACACACACACACACACACACTGAAAACAGTACCTTTACATTCCCCATGGAGTTGTTTCTGCCCTAACTCCATTCTCGTTTCCATGCAGAAACTTGCAGATAAATCCATGCAGTCCCTAACTCCATTCTCGTGCAGCAGTTGTTTCCTTGCGCTTGCATTCAAACAGCTGGAAATGTGCGGATGTGAGCCCTTAAGCACAATTTGACAGGCTGATGGAGCTGACGTCATCATGCACATGATGATGTCAGCTCAAAAGCATGAAAAAAAATTCAAAACAAAAGTTGGAAAAAAATCGGAAATAAAGGGGTGTCACTCCGGAATCGTGGCACCCCATCATTTGGACCCCAAAACTCGGTAAAAAACAAGTAATTCAGTACGGTTGGGAGGTATGGGTGTGGGGAGACCAACTCAACAAAATTCATACAGGACAAGACAGAGTTCCTGAATGTGTACCTCTCAGTCAAAGTCCCAGTCTGGTAGTACTCTGAGATCAGTGTCTGTATGATCACCTGAATCAAGTAGGCCATGACACTGCAGCACGTCGCCATCTGCTGTCATGTGTGATACATCTGACCTTGATCTGCAGAGAGTAAAGCTCTGCCATTCATGTATTTACAATTATACTTCTACACCAAGATATTAATGTTTAACTGTAAAAACAATGATTTATTTGTGAAGGCTGACAGTCTAGCTAGATAGGATTTTTTAAATAATTCTATGTCATTGTAAATATTAATAGGATCCACAGGCTTAACAAATGTAAGAAAATTATGTTATGCTCTGAGCTTCAAAAATGTGACCACAGTGCACCATGCTGGAAGAAAACTGATAAGTCAAGCATTTTAAGACTGTTAGATCTCAATCCCGGAGACAGGATGTCTGAACTAAGGAATTATTTCTATTGCCTTAGGACAAGAGTTAATTACTAGATTTTACATGTAAAAATGTATTTTATTGCTGTGGCTTCCTGCCGGTGCAGATTACAAAAAGAAATGTACATTTTAAGTTATGTGAGCCTGGGAAATTAAATCAGAACTGTTAAGAATGATGTAATCTGAAATGACTCAACAGTACTGTGTTATCAATTTAAGGACAGAAAAAAAGGAGAGCATTTTGTATCTTGTCTTAGATCTAAAAACATTCCACTCACCATAATTTGCTTGCTATGTATGTAAGTAGTTATTTAGAAATTAGTATTTCTGTTAGAGTTAGATAGGAATTTAGCCAGACTAGTCTAGCTGTTTTCTAGATTTGTCAGACTATCCTACAATATTGTTTTAAAGTTCCTGTGAATTCTGAACTCTTGATTAGTATTGTGTTGAATTGATGAGATTTGTCTTGTGTTTTTATTATTTATTAAATATTTTTAAACCTTTCTACCGTGGCTGTTTTGTGTAGAGATAATTTAAGCTCTTAGTGTGTACTTGCATGCATTTGGTGATACTGTCTAAGCCACTCCAATAGTCTTCCTGTTCGGTACACTTACTATTTGGATAACAGTAATATTACACAGTGAAATTGGTCACCCTTTAGGAAGGGCCTTATAGTAGCTGATATTAGTGGCTAGTGACAGTCAGTACTACCTTATAGTCTAGGCAGAAAGGGGGCACAGCTGGAGAACCTGTGCCAGCCTTCCCCAGGAGTGTCTGGGTGTTTGTATATAAATCAAATCTTAAAGTATGTGTGTGTCAGCTATTTAGGCAGGGACATGAAGCACTGGTTGGACAGAGAGGGTGCTGGACTAGCTTGACCACTAGGCTGAGATCTGGACCCTATAGCTGTGGCAGTGGGGAGTCGTATTGGGGATCTGGAGAGAAAGGGAGAAACTAGCCCCAGACTAACTGTGATCTCTGTGTGCTCTTAAGGGAAATTGTACTTTACTGTGTGTGTACTTGTTATTTCCCCCAATGTGCACGCCCCTCACTGGTGCTAGTGGTGAGGATTGAGGCTCTGTGATTACTGGGCCAGTGTGCAGGCATCACATTATTAATTAAAAAAAAATTCAGAATACGAGTGCAGATTGTAGCACATTCAAAAGATAGGCATCTGCATGTGTTTGACTTCTATAATGTTAATGCTTAGAAGTAAAGGAAAAAATCTGGAAAAAAAGTTGTATGTCATAACATTCAAATTGTACTTGTATACACCAGTAAGGGCTTAACATTATCATGACTTTCAGTTAGCATTGCCACCTATTTGTTTTTCTTCCGGACTATCCAGAAATTAAACCATTTGTCTGGTAGTCCAGAAAACACTGTACAAACTCTGGTATTCTGTTGCAGAAAAAGAAACAATCTATTGAATCTATAGCTATGAAAATAGAATTGCAGCAGATAGTAAAGAAAACCACAAGGCCTTCTATAGTTATGTAAAGAATCTCCACAACAATACCCAAATTTGCTCAGAGCTACTGCACAACGGTACCTCCTATACCAAGCCAACAGATATTGCCAGTATACTGGCCGACAGATTCAGTGCCAACTTTACCCCTCCCTCCCCCCCAAAGGACCAGTCACAATAGCAGTAGATTTTCAGGCACCCAGTATTACTGCTGCACAGGTTAAAACAGCACTGTCTAAGGCCATGAATACAGCTTCTATGGGACCTGACAATATCCCTGGCTGTGTTCTACATGAACTGCAGCATGAACTGGCACCTCACCTGTGTGCACTGTTCAGTCACAGCCTCCCCTCAGGCTTTGTCCCTGCCAAATGGTGCACTGCCACAGTCATCCCTCTCCACAAAGGAGGAGTGACTACAGACCCTGGAAACTATCGCCCCATTAGCCTGACGAGTCTAATATGCAAAGCTATGGAACACATCATCATGGACCTAATAAACAAGGATATAGGGAGTCGCCAAACTCTGGATCCCACACAGTTTGGTTTTGTGAAGGGTAGATCATGCTTGCTCAACTTGGTCGACTTCTTTGAGTCAGTCACCAGAGCTGTGGATGAAGGCAAGATGGTTCATACAGCCTACCTTGATCTGGCTAAGGCCTTTGATACAATTCCCCACTCGGGAATCATAGAGAAACTCACTAAGCTTGGCATCAACCCCTATATCACTATATGGGTGGCAAACTGGCTCACAGGTAGAACCCACAGTGTGAAAGTAGCTGACTCCAAGTCAGACTGCCGACCAGTCATGAGTGGAGTCCCACAGGGTTCGGTCCTGGGTCCTCTCCTGTTAGGTAGCTACTTCTCTGAAGCCCAGACCAACACAAAGGGACTCTGGCTGACAAAGTTCTCAGATGATTGCAAGTTGGGAGCTATTATTAATTTGCCAAGTGATGTTGACATCCTACAGAAAGGCCTCACTGAAACCAACGACTGGTGTCAGAACCATGGCCTTAAGCTCAATGCCAAAAAATGTGTCATCATCCCCTTTGGGAAAAACCCAGTTTCCATGAATTGCCACATCAATGGTAGTCCACTGAACACAGAAGGTGTTATAAGAGATCGGGGAACGCAAGTTGACAGCAACCTGTCTTCTGACCACTACATTGCCACTGTGGTCAGAAAGTCCTTCTATGTGGCACATTTCATTACTAAGGGTGTTGCATCCAGGAAGAAAGAGGGCATTGTCTCCCTGTACTCTTCCCTCATTAAGGCAGTCATTGAGTACAATGTCCCATTTGGCATGTACCTCACTAAACACCTGCATCAACTGGGTCTATATTATATCATCGAATGCTTAAAAAAGCGAACGCTGATTGATCGACCTAATTTAAGGGAAAGGGAAAAAAATCGCTGATCCAAAACACATACACACAACACAAGCACACCAAACAAACAGAAATTCACACACATACACCTAAAATCTGATACCTAACCCTACGCTAAACTATGCACACACCACTAGCTACCCACTTACCTTAACCCAAACCCTAACCCTAAGGTCGGTCACTATCGCACACTCACCTCACCCACTCCCTAACCCTAACTCACTTAAATCCGCCCTAACCCTCATGTCCACTCAATTGCGCACACACCTAACCCGAGCCCTAACCCTAACTCACCTAAATCACCCTAACACTCACATCCACACAATCGCACACTTACCTGAATCTGACCGGTAACTTTCCACCATAACACTGAAAATACCAAAGGAACAGAAATGGACAACCGAATTCTTTCCCTAGGAAAAAATTTGAGTTTCTGCTGCTTCGATATTTTGCAGTTTCATGAAAATAAGTTCGATCAATCAGCATTTGCTTTTTTAAGCTTTCAAGGATATAATATAGACCCCATCAACTGGAGAGGCTGCAAAAGTACCTCACAAAGAGGATACTAAGCCTTAAACATTTGTCCTATATGGACAGACTAAAAAAATTCCAACTATTCTCTGTCTCATATCGGCTACTTAGAGGTGATGTCTGCTTGACTTACAAAGCCATGTCTGACCCAGCTCTGTTAGAAATGCTACATCTAAAGAAATCCCAATCCCTCCACACCACACGCTGCAGAGACCTCAACCTCATTACCACAATCAACAGAACATGCTGGAGTGACAGGTTCATAACCCAGAGACTGCCCATGCTATGGAATAGACTTCCCATACATGTCAAGCAGAGCACCTCACTGGCCCTCTTCAAGAGAAATCTTGATGAGTGGATGGGAAATAGAAAATTCACCCCAGGGATGACTCCAGTGGTTTTACTCGACAGAGACACTGGGAACTAAGGTTGGGTAGCATGATGCGAGGGTAATCCTATGGGCTATGCTTGTAAAGGCCCCAGGGCCATTAGCCTAGTACACACCTATGAATCTATAAACCTATGAACCTATTGGAGTTTGTTAAATCAGTGGCTTTACTATTTTACAGAAAAGCACAGTAAATCGTCAGAAAAAAAGGCATTCCAAATGAGAAAAGAGGGCATTCCCCCTCACCTGACATGACAATGATGTCATAAAATGGGCAGAAAGTAGGTGTGGAGAGGAAATGGGTGGGGTTATGGGATGTGTGAGGGCTATGGCCTTGGTCCAGTTTTGGCCACAACAAAAAATGGTAATCCTACTTTCAATTCAGCAATGTTTCAGCTGAGAAATACTGATAATCCTCAAAAATGGTTTCTATGTAATAAAAATGTCAAGAACCAAAAGAAAACAACAGCAGTTTAGAGGCACAGTCCCAAATAGACCACTTGGTGACAGTTTAAACAACAAACATAGTAAAATGTATTAAACAAAAAAACAGAGCTTTAGCACTTACATCCTGTACATGTAACTGATGAAGTCTAAATCTGTATTTCCTGTTCTGATGAGAACAGGAAAAGTATTCTAAATATTGACTGATATGGCAAAATCCTCTCACAGCTATACTATATAAGATCCAGGGCCATCCTTATGCTTAGGCAAAATGGGCAACCACCTAGAGTGCAATGCTTATGGGGACTCTTTCAAAATGTATTTATATATTTTCTAGAGCAATGAACTACATAGCTTCTTTGCTCAAAAATAAATAAATAAATAAATAAACAAAAAATAAGGCTCCCCTGTTAATACAAAATGTGCCCATGGCATTATTGGCATAATTCTTAACGATTCTGTACTCTACGAAAAATATCGAATTCTGCAGAGAAATAATGGGACGCCTCAAAATTTTGACTGACCCCTTTAAATTCCATAAAATATTAGACATGTGACTGCACGACTATACTAGAAATGAGGTGCAAAACTGCAAAAAAGTGATGAGATGCCTAGTCGAGTTGGTCAGTCAAAAAATTTTAATTTATTTGCTGTTTAAAAACAATGACCTGGTGGCCATACGCAGTTGAGTCTTCTGACAGTAAGTTACCTGCAAACAAGGAAGTGATGATACTAACAGAAATAATTCACAAGCAGCAAATATACGAGTAATGGTACATTTCTAATGGTAGAAACTTATTTTTTATTATTTCTGTGGCTTGTCATCACAAATGTATTGAGAATGAGAAAATATACGCACAGAATTAGTGCTAAATGCAGAGGAGTACAGAAAAGGTCCTGAAAGTAAGCTACAGTTTTCTGGGTAAGTTACACTGCATAGAGTAAATAAAAATGTTTGTTAGCAAGGGCTTATTACAGAATTATTGGATCTTTAGTCTGAAGAGTTAGCTGCAAATGGGGGATCAGTGAATACTAATTATTTCCTGGTTAGAGGGGTGTTATGGAGCAGCATTATAGTTATTTGTCTCTCTACTTGTTGCTACAAAACTTAGACAATCAGTATGTACCATCCATAAAATACTCTTGACTAACCTTATGTAGGAATGTCATTATGACTGCGTGTGCGTTGGTGTGAATGTTGTGATTATATATGTTGTGTCTTTAAATATATGTATGTAAATGTAATATTTTCCCATCTGTTTGCAAAATAGTACTTTTCTAAGAGTCAATTATTTTCTGTTTGGGATCCATCAAGTTGGTTCTGATAAATGTAACCTTTCAAAATATATTCTCAAATTCCATAAAGTAAATGTCTTGGGTGGCTGGTGTTGTGAAATGTATTGGGAATTTAAGTACATAACTGTAATACAGTCTTGGCACAGAAAAGTGTTGAAGTAGTTCTTCATTGCATGGTTGTGTGATAATGTAAAAGGTTGTAAACAGGGCTGCTGTGCATATTCGTTTAAGCGCTGTATCTGAACATCTCTCTGCAATGTTTGTTGGTTACACATTGTCAGAATTTTATGAAGCAATGTCAGCAGGACTGATGTTATCACGAGATGCAGACAATATATGAAAAAGAAGTATGCCTTTACAGTCAGTATGGGCCAACATTTTAGAAGGTGTGCTAAGCATACTTGCTAAATGTTAGACTGGTGGAAGGCACCGATGATAAGTAGTCATGGTTACTACTAGTTCCTCAATTTAGAAGACACCTTGTATTTAGCCAGTCATACCCTTTGAAGAAGCTTGAAACTGACAAATGTCCAGAGGTTTTAGCACAGAATATATATATATATATATATATATATATATATATATATATATATATATGGTTTTAGCACAGAATATATATATATATATATATATATATATATATATATATATATATATATATATATATATATATACATGGTTTTAGCACAGAATATATATATATATATATATATATATATATATGGTTTTAGCACAGAATATATATATATGGTTTTAGCACAGAATATATATATATATATATATAATAAATATATATATATATATATATATATATGGTTTAGCACAGAATATATATATATATATATATATATATATATATATATATATATATATATATATATATATATATATATATATATATATATATATATATATATATATATATATATATATATATATATGGTTTTAGCACAGAATATATATATATAGATATATATATATATATATATATATATATATATATATATATATGGTTTTAGCACAGAATATATATATATATATATATATATATATATATATATATATAGTTTTAGCACAGAATATATATATATATATATATATATATATATATATATATATATATATATATATATATATATATATATATATATATTCTGTGCTAAATATATATATATATATATATATATATATATATTCTGTGCTAAAATATATATATATATATATATATATGGTTTTAGCACAGAATATATATATATATATATATATATATATATATATATATATATATATATATATGTTTAGCACAGAATATATATATATATATATATATATATATATATATAATAAATATATATACAAATTTGTTGCAGAAAGTTGATTCTCTTTCTCAAACATCTTATGAAACAATGCAAACAATTAAAATTCTACAGCAGTGGGCTTTTATTTGTCCTGCATGATTTCATGTTTCAGATTAATGTGGCTTCCCTTGTTTCAGTATAAGATAAACATTTTTTTTAACTGCAACTTTGTAAAGCAGTGAAAATTCAAGAGTGCAATATGGAAAGCTGCACTAAGCTAATGTTTTTGGTTCAGAGTTTACCTTATGAAGACCCATTTTATGCTGGAAGCTAGTGCTAAATGGAAGACCTATCCTTAAAAACTGAAATGTAACATTGTAGGATTTTTAGGCTTTTCTGTAAACCTAAGGTCCGAGAAATGTGCTTCACTGTCTTGTCAGGTTAATAGTGTATTTACATGCTATATTTTCATATGAGAGACTTAAAATGGTTATTGATAATGACAGAAAAAAATATATATAATGCTTTTGGTAAGTGCCCATCTTTCCAAACCACTGTAAAATCCCCATCATTAGGGATTTATACTACAGCTCAGCTGAAGTGAGCAAGAGCTTCTGCTCCTTTCACGCTTAAGGCTGAAACTTTGTGCAGTGCAGAAAAAAAGTAAGATTAGCCCACGGTCCTCACAGGAAGGAGATGAATCCACGGTCCTCACAGGAAGGAGGTGAATCCACGGTCCTCACAGGAAGGAGATGAATCCACGGTCCTCACAGGAAGGAGGTGAATCCACGGTCCTCACAGGAAGGAGATGAATCCACGGTCCTCACAGGAAGGAGGTGAATCCACGGTCCTCACAGGAAGGAGATGAATCCACGGTCCTCACAGGAAGGAGGTGAATCCACGGTCCTCACAGGAAGGAGATGAATCCACGGTCCTCACAGGAAGGAGATGATATTAATGTTTGCTCATGGCATTTTCAGTTTGAGTAATTCTTTATCATCACTTCTCTCACATACATCTCTTGGGGGCTAATAATCATTTTTTCTTATGTTTTTTTTTTATACTTGTGTTTTATCTGTTGAACCTACCTTTCTGTTCTTCTTCTGTCTGGCTTTTGAACACCTGCAGTAGCAGTATGTGTAACTGCTAATGCTGCTTTATTTTGCACAGGTAATCAGTTCTATGTCATGCAGTTTTCACTTTTTCATTATTGTAATATTGCTCACACTTAGTTTGGTTTTCTCCCTCATCTAGGCTTTACCGCTTGTCTTTTATTTACTTTTTCTTTATGAACATTTGTTGATTGTGAAACTCTGATTGGGCAAAAAAACTATTTCAGTAGAGGCCTGGGGAGAAATGGTCCACATAAAAATGTATACAGTGCCATACAAAGAATAAAAATCACATAGGATAACAATTGGAGTACAGAGACCTAGGATTAAACAAAAAAACTTTCAATAAGGTATATTACCATAATTTATATCCAGCAATATTGTAATGAACATACTGGATAAATATAAGTAGCATTACTAAGTGCTCACCAAAATGGGGGGGGGGTCACTGCACTACCGTCTCTGCATTGCCCTCCCTGGTAAGTTAAGACCATAAATCTGTCTTGTTTGAAGTAATAATCAGACCTGACACCCCCACAAGAGCAAAAAAACTGAAAATCTTCCCCAAAGCAAACTACAGCCTACTAGACGATAATATAAAAAGTTTCAAACCCCCTGCTAACACAGTCAACAATGACTCCTATACGTAGGCGTATGCAAATGCCCTGTATAACCACCTAACATCTGTATAGACTTGGCTGTACCTGAACAGATCAAAACCAGGTCCTCCTGGAAAAAACAGGCCACCCTGGTGGACCTCAAGTATAAATAGGTTATATAACAAAAGGACGAATCAGATGTCTAAGAACAAGAGAGAAGTTACTCAGCAAAGGAAGAATACCCTCCACAGCTTGAACAAGCAAATTAGATATCCTGTAAAGTCTTCTAAAGCTAGTTATGAAGCTAAATTAGCATACCTAGCTAAGGATAATTATAAGGTATTCTTTAGCTGCGTTTGAAATCTAAAAGGAAACGCCCAACTATGTGCCAAACTTGTAGTGGATGGCACCTCTCACACTGAACCTGAGGAAATTTCCAACCTGCTAGCTGACATATTTGGCACAAAATCCACCCCTCTGTCTCCACCAGCCATACTCCAAAGCATACCTGACAACAGTTCTCTACCTAGTATCTTAAAAGAGCAGGATATATCCACACTCTCCATGGCCAAAACATGGCCTCTATGGGACCAGATAACATGCCAGGCTGCTTACTAAACAATCTAAAACAGGAGCTAGTTGAACCACTTGGCACTATTTTTAATCTCAGCCTGAGCACTAGCTTTGTTACAGCAGAGTGGAGATGGAGAACAGCAACAGTAATCGCCTTGCAGAAAGGAGGTCCATCAACCAACCCTGACAATTAGAGACTCATAAGCCTAACCAGCCTTATCTGCAAGGCCATGGGAAGAATCATTATGGACCTTATCAACAAGGACGTAGGTGATCTTCAGACTCTTGACCCAACACAGTTTGGCTTCATTAAGGGTAGATAATGCTTACTGAACCTGGTGGACTTCTTTGAGAATGTCAACAAAGCCCTGGATGAAGGCAAAATAGTACATAATGCCTATTGTGACGTAGCCAAGGCTTTTGACACAATCCCCAACTCAGGTATCATTGAAAAACTCTCCCAGCTGGAGATTAACCCATATGTCACTAGATGGGTAGCCAACTGGCTCACCAGCAGAATGTATACTGTCAAAGTTGAGGAATCCACCTCTACCAGTAAACCATTTACCAGTGGCGTACCACAAGGATCTGTGCTGGATCATCTACTGTTTCGAATCTATTTCTTGGAATCCAGATGAAAGTAGGTGGCCTGTGACTTACCAAGTTCGCTGATGATTGCAAACTGGGTGCAATCATGAGTCCCCAAATGATGTTAACATATTACAAACGGGGCTAACATAGACAAATGAATGGTGCCAAAGGCAAGAACTAAAACTAAATGTAAAAAAATGCATTATTATCCCCTTTGGCAAAGGGGAAGTCCCTGTAAATTACAATATTGACAGCACCCACTTAAGCTCAAACCCAGTAGTGTGAGATTTGGGAACATAGGTTGACAGCAATCTAAACTTCGATCATCATGTGTCCATAGTGGTATGGAAAGCCTTCTATACTGCATATCTCATAAGTAAGGGCATCGCATCCAAGACTAAGGATGTGATAACTCCTCTATGCTTGACCCTCTTCAAACCACTGATAGAGCACAATACTCCCTTTTGTGTGTACCTCACCAGATACCTGCAGTAGCTGGAGAGACCAAAGAAGTTTCTCGCCAAGAAAATTCAGGACCTCCAAAACATAACCTATACGGAAAGACTGAAAGTGCTGTCACTGTACTCTGTATCCTACAGACTGCTGAGAGTCGACTTGTGTCTAGCCTACAGAGCAGTCTCTGACCCTGCCTTAATGGAAATGCTGCACATCTGTAAATCAAATGGGACAAGAGTCACTCGCTCCAGGGATCTCAACCTAGCCTGTGACATTAACAGAACATGCCAGAGAGACAGATATATCTCCCAGAGATTGCCGCGCCTCTGGAATAAACTCCCAATTCACATGAAGCAGAGCTCCTCAATAACCCTATTCAAGCCCAACCTAGACAGTTGGATGGGAGACTGTAAATTCACCCCAGGGGTGGCACCTATGTCCCTCATAGACAGGGGCAGTTGGTGCTGATCATAGACTCTCTCTGCGAATAATGACAATCTAACCAAGGTCAGTTAAGAAACATGGGTATAACATGGCTAGGCTTGTAAAGGCCCTAGTTGTAACCTCCTATGAATACAGTAGTAAATATTCAGGAGAAATAAAACTGGGTACTATAATTTGACGCCTGAGGCTATGTGGTAGAAAGAGAGAAAGTACTGCAGATCGAGAGAAGTATAGCAGTACTTAACTTTTCAAGAGTGCAAAATTATATGAGGCGCTTATATTTTAAAACAGAACAAAGGTTATGAGGCAGAAAATTGCATTTAGTAATATTAGGATGCAGTATAATAGTAAGCAGTAAATTAAGAATAAATGTTTGGTGATTACAGTGAAGGTATTAGTCTGAGTTGTGCAGGAACATATTCAGAAGTTATTTAGGCATTGCTTAAGATGATTTTTGAAACATTTTAGTTTTTTCAGTTTGCTTTAAGTGTAATGTTAGGGAGTGCCAAAGTGTAGAGACATAGCAGGAGTGGAGTGAGTCAACTACGGTATTGTTAGATACGATGGTGAGTACATGTGATTTCTTTTGAGACCATAGTTCCCTGGCCAGGGAGTAATATTTTATGGTGTTTTGTAGTGCAAGACAGTTTTTAGGTTTATATATTAGGTTATGAAAATAAGTACTTGTAAGTAGGTAAGATATTGTGGGAACTCTGGCCAGTATATTTGTTTTAGGTTTATGCAATGGTTTATTTTGTATGGAGATCGGTGGAAAATCGAGCAAGTTTGTTGTAACAGCTGTCTAGTTTAATTTTTTGAGTGCTATGAAAATTAGCCAGGATGGAGGAGGCAGGGAAGCTGACAAAAGGGAAAGTCCATTATTGTGTCCTTTGGAAAACCGACTTATCCTGGGAATTATCACACTGACATTATATCCCTAAGAGTATACTCAGAAGTCAGAGATTTGGACCCTTACATTGACAATGACCTAGGTTTTGACAAACATCTGTCCGCTGTTGTGAGGAAGCCCTTCTGTATTGTACAGTTTATAAATTAAGGGGAACATCTAGGACCACAGAGGTCATTGTCCCACTTTGTTCAGCTCTCCTTAGGCCCATCATAGAGTAGAAAATCTCCTTTGGTATGTACCTGTTCAGGCACTTACAATGACTGAAGCATCCACAGAAGTTCCTTACAAAAGGTATAGTGGGCCTAAGGCACATGACCTGCATGGACCATTTCAAAGCTCTGTTGGTATTCATGGTTTTATACAGACTACTGAGAGGCAACCTATGCCTGCATTCACAGAAACAGCACTAATGTGAAATACTGGAGTATTTTAATACTGACAACTGTTTGTTTGGAACAAAGGTCAAATGTACTACATCTGGCAATCCAACATCTGACTTGGACACAGAAGTGGGTATAACTGCTTGCTTGTGTCTAGACAGAAGTAACCATCTTGTCACGTTCTCACTTCAAACAGTCATCTATCTATATCTTTATATATCTCTATATCTATATACAGGTGTATTAGACATATTAACATATATCAAATCCACCCAATATCGACACACTAAACAATTGACAAAATAATGTCAAAAGCACCCATGTCAACACATAGCTATGCATGCACCAAGAAGCCTCGGTTGATGCAAAATTTAAGTTTTAAAAAAATGTGTTGAAACATTGTTGTTTGTAAGGAAGAAAACCCCATACACTCCTTGCTAATTATATAAATTAACACCAAGATCATACAGTCATACAAACATAGGGTAAGTGCATATTCCAGAAGCCTGAGAATTGTCCAGTCTCAGACACCTGTCAACCTAGACCTTCAGAGCTTATGGGGCTGATGGCCCCACCACACAACAACTGTAGAAGTGAATTGTGATGTACACTTCATAGTGGTCTCTACTCTGAACCCATTTAATGTAAAACCAGTCATGGCCAGAGGTGTATACAGAGGGCTGCTGTAGCTTGTGTGGGGAGCTGGGAATGATATCATTATTTCTTCAGCTTTCCTCTCAAACTTCAGAGGTCACTGTCTTCTGTTGGGCTGGGGACAGTGAGATCATTATTCCTTTAACTTTCATCACAAACATCAGAGGGATGTACAGTGGGTTACTAAGCTTGTACAGGAATAATGTCCTGTCTAAAAGTAGGTTGGAAACATTACTGTAATTGTTGATGTTAAGTTGTCCAATCTCGCCTTCGTTCTTGCTGGATGGGTTCGGAGCTGATCCCCAGCTCTGAATAAGGCCACTTACTATAGCTTGAGAGCTCTTTACTGGCTCGAGGCTACCCCTTATCCCAGAATGCCCAGTGTCAGCTACCCAGATCTCATTTGCCGCTTTAGCTGCAAGGTTGCGATCAATACTGGCTCAGGCTTAGTATAATTTTTTGTCTCTTTAAACTCAAATATTGTGCTTAAAATTTCATATAGCTCTTCCTTGGTAGTAGTTTGTAAGATTCTTTTACTGTAAATCCCCTTATCTCGTTCTTGTACTTTATTTTGTGCTGTGTTGGCTGATGCCCCCTTAGTCGCTAAGCCTTCTGTTATTCCCTGAACTCATTTAACTTAAAGAGTCCCCCCCCTTAAGGACAACCGTTTAAGTTAGAGGCTCTCCTTTTGTTTTTCTTTTGTAGTTTGACCTTTCTTAAAATGTCTAAGGAAGTTAAAACCTCTGGTTTTAAAAAGTGTGACTCATGCTGTTAGAAGATGTCTCTGACAGATGGGCACACTATGTGTTTATTGCTTGGAGGCTCTGCACCTGCAGGACTCTTGTGCTATTTGTCATGCCTTTAGTCCAAGGGTCTTGTAGGAGCGGAAAAACAAGCTTATCCTCCATGGATTATTAAAACAGGATTCTCTGGCTGAAGCATCTCAGCCAGTGAAACCTTTGAAACCAGTCAAGCCCGTCGGCTCCATGTTTGGAACCGGCCTGTGAGCTTGACAAACCAAGTGTATCGGTGCCAGCTGGCACCGACAAGACTACCCCTCTGTCGGCTCCAACTGTTACTTCGGAGCCATCTCAGAGCCACAAAAGAGCTAGGTGTCCTTCTTTGGAGATGATCCACTAGGTGCCACAATC
Source organism: Protopterus annectens (assembly GCF_019279795.1). Classification (NCBI taxonomy): domain Eukaryota; kingdom Metazoa; phylum Chordata; order Ceratodontiformes; family Protopteridae; genus Protopterus; species Protopterus annectens. Next base: position 434,311,521 of record NC_056746.1, on the reverse strand, counting down.
ACCATTACTTCAGAGCAAGTCCAGTCATTGTTCATCTTCCCACTCCTCTCGATCCTCGAAGTTATCTGATCAGGATGTGGAGAGAGTGGTCAATAGGTTGCTTAAGTCACAGGCCCTTGCTAAAATGCTTTCGAGCCCACCTCAACAGGCTAAGGCTCCATCTGCTTCGGCTTCAATTCTTCCTCTGACTATAATTAGTTCGGAGCTAGAGTCCATGGACAGTCCGATAGTGGTTCCTTTGGCTCTGATGACATCCTCATAGGCTCTGACATTGGCTCCAATTACCTTGATTCTTCCTCCCATCGAGGTATCTGGGCACCGAAGCTCTCTCGTCGGCTCCATGGGGGAAGTGGCATCGGACCCTTGTCCGACCCCACTCTTCCTCTTGGAGCTTCAGCTCAGTTGAGGTCAGCTCCCATATCGGCCTCAGAACCATCGCCCTCGGTGCAGGGTGGTATTCCTGTCTCTTCAGAGCTGGAGCCCTCCTTCTGTCGAGACTGTGACACTTTTGAGGTCATGCGGAGAGTGCTGTCCCCACAGATGGCTCCACTATCAGTTCCATCGGCTTCATCCCCCTCTGTGCCTGTGACAACCTCTGCTCCTCCTCCAGCCCCAAAGCGTAGGGAACCTATGCCCCAAGACACCCTATTGGGTGAACCCTCTTCTTCCAAAGCCACCCCAGAGCTTTCTGAGCAGGTTCCCTAGAAGAAAAAGTGCAAGAGGAAGCACATAGACTGCCTTGAGTCTGTCACCTCAGATAAAGACCTAGATGAATCAGAGGGGTCCCCAAGGTCCCCCACTGAAGATGTTTCCTTTTTGGACATCTTTGAGATTCTCAGGCAGAGGCATAGCTGGACTTCCCTAGCCCCCTCCGAGGATGAGTCTGTATACCTGGACGCATTTGGTTCCCGACCTTCCACCTCCTGGGTTTCTCCGCCTTTTGATCCACTCATGTCTGTAGTGTCTCGAAAGGCTTGGTCAGCTCCAGATTCCATGGAACCTGTCCCGAAGAGACCCAATAAATTCATCACAGCTCCCCAAGACAACCAATTCTTGTCTAAAGGTGTCACAGTTGATGCCATGGTGGTAGCAGCAGCCACAAAGAGAGAGTTAGCAGAAACCTCCTCATCTGTCCATCCACTGAATAAAGACTCTTATACGATGGACAGATATGGGAAGCAAATTTTTTCATCAGCGACCTTCTCCCTTAGGTCCCTGAATTATCTTTCCCATTTTACTAGGCTTCAGAGGGATCTCCTAAAAGAGCTTGGAGGTACCCTACATGATCCCACAGCTGAGGGAGCTTCAGCCAAGGTAGCTACCCAGCTGGTGACTCTTCAGTAGTCAACTCCTCCATGAGGCTTATTTCATACACTGCCAATGGAGGGAGTAGAGCTGCAGGAACATAAATAGCTCTTAGGAGACATTCTTGGCTGCGACTGTGTCAGTTTGTGGAACCTTTCAGAGTGTCCTTCACCAATACCCCCTTTGATGGCTCCTCTCTCTTTGGGCCTCAGGTGAAAGACACACTTACCAGGTGCCAGCAGGAAGGCAAGATGCTCTCTGATGTCGGAGTCTGTTTTGCCACTCCTACCAGGCCATACCCAAAAGGTCAAAAGGATGGAAAGATGTGGTTTCGAAAATCTCAGAGACCCTTGCCTGATGCACATGGTGAATTTTCTCCCAGGGCAGAGGGAGAAATAATAACAATGACAGACGCCGCCCTCATGGCAGAGGGGTTCCGCAAAATCAGGGTGACAGAGATACGTTCTCTTCCAAACCCTATCAACATACCTGAAGGGATGCCCAACTGCTCTACTCTGGAGGCTTTTATTGTACCCAACTGCCTGGCAAAATATTACAAAAGACAAATGGGTACTAGCCATTATATCCGGAGGTTACAAAATTCCCATTCATCAACCCCCTTTTGTTTCAAAAAAATCCATCCCAGATGTTTCACCCAATCTAAGGGATCAGGCAGTCACAGACGTTTCCAGACTGCTAGAAAAAAGAGCCATCCAGGAAGTCCCCGCAGACCAAGTATGATCTGGAACTTACTCAAGATTCTTTTTAGTGTCCAAAAAGACAGGGGACTGGAGACCAATTCTGGATCTCAGCAGGTTAAACAAATCTGTACAAAAAGAAAAGTTCTGGATGGTAACACTGCAGTCCATTCTCCCCTTTCTGGGTCAGGACAATTGGATGTGCTCCATAGATCTTCAGGGTGCATACTATCATATAAAAATGGACATACGGTCCAGGTGATTTCTATGCTTCCGGCTAGGGGCCAGTCATTACCAATTCAGAGCTCTGCCCATTGGTCTCACCACAGCCCCCAGGGTGTTCACCAAATGTATGGCAGTAGTCATGGCTCATCTGAGACGTCACGGATTCCAAGTGTTTCCTTATTTGGATGACTGGCTCCTCACTGCTACCACCAGGCAACAATTTATAGAGGCACGTGATTACACCATCACATCCTGTGCTGAACTAGGCATCACAATAAACTTAGAAAAATCTGCCTTGTTGCCCTGTCAATCTATTAAATACATAGGAGCAGAGCTAAATACAAGAAAAATTATTGTAAAATTGCCTCAGGAAAGAGTTTCCATTATTCAGAAGCAGGTTTCACTTTTTCTGAGGAGCAAAAGAATTCAAGTCAAATATGTTCTTCAAGTTCTAGGTTCCATTGCAGCAGCAGCCATTTTTCTAGTCCCCTTAGCATGCTTTCACATGAGAATCCTTCAGTGGCTTCTTTTCACACAATGGTCCTTCCAGGAATTACCCATGTCTCACATGATGCTAATTACGGAATCTTGCAAAAGACACCTTTCCTGGTGGATGGTCTCCCCACTAGTTTCTCAGGGCAGACCTTTCATGGAACTTTCATGGAACCCCACCAGGTCGCCACAGTGACCACAGACACTTCCCTGATAGGGTGGGGGGGGCATTATCTAGGGAAGACAGTCCAAGGCACTTGGCAACCTCACAAGTACCACTTGTACATCAATGTCCTGGAGATAAGAGTGGTGCTCCTAGCGTTGCAAGCTCTTCAAGGCTCTATCCCTGCTGGAACTATTGCAATACAGATGGACAATATGTCAGTGGTTTGGTACATCAACAAACAGGGCGGAACCAGGTCTTAACCTTTGTGCCGATAGGCCCTCAGACTGTGGCAATAGGCGATTTCCTCCCAATGTTTTCTGATAGCAATGCATATCCCTGGGACATCCAACATAATAGCAGACAGGCTTAACAGGGCTATCCTCATGCCTCACGAGTGGTCTCTGAAACAGGAAATTGTGGAGCTTATTTTCCACAAATGGGTCCAGCCTTGCTGTGATCTCTTTGCCTCTCCCCTCAACAACAAATGCAGCAGCTACTTCTCCCTTGATCCTCCTCCAGGTCAGACACCAAGGGATGTTCTAGTCCATGATTGGCCTCCTTTATGCATTTCCCCCTTCCCTATAATTCCAAAAGTCATTCAGAAAGCAAAATCATTGGGTTGCAAAATGATCCTCATTGCCCACTATTGGCCTCGACAGACTTGGTTTCCGTTCCTTCACCCCCACCTTCTAGCCCAGCCTTGGATTCTGGACCCAGTATCGGACCTCTTGATTCATCAATCAGGTGGGCTACACCAATCCCCCCAATCTCTCAAGCTCACAGCTTGGTTACTCCACTTCCAATCCTAACCAGGCTCCCCAATATTTCCCCAGCAGTGCGTGATATTATTGTTTCCTCCCATAAGACAAATACAAGGAAAATCTATGCTAGCAAATGGAAAAGATTCTCTTACTGGGCAGAATACAGGAATTTAGATCCTTTTACAGCTCCTGTGCACAAGATTTTGGACTTCCTAACAGAACTGGTTCATTCTGGTGCAGCGCTGCTACCAATAGAGTACAACTGGCGGCCATTCCTAATTTTCATTTTGGAGTTTCTAACTCCAAAATAATGTATCACAAACTCTGTAAGGCCTTCATGAGGGGTACATCTCTACTTAGAACCCCAGTGAAAGAGCCACTTCCACCTTGGGATCTCAATTTGGTTCTTGCCTCCTTGATACTGCCACCCTTTGAACCAGCAGCATCATGTCCCTTGAAATTTCTCTCTTGAAAAACTCTTTTCTTAGTTGCTATTACTTCTGCCACATGTGTTTCAAAACTTCATGCACTATGTGTTCGCCCTCCATACCTAGTTTATCACAAAGACAGGGTTTCCCTGAGAACTAACCCATCTTTTCTACCTAAAGTTTGTTCAGACCACAATTTGAATCAATCCATTGAACTCCCTGTCTTTTTCCCTAATCATTCCAGCAAGGCAGAATACAGATTACACCAATTGGATGTGCTTAGACAACGGCGTTTCTATCTCCATAAAACTAAAGAAATGAGGAAAATCAGATCAGTTGTTCCTTTCATTTGCTAACAACAAACAAGGCCTTCCAGTTTCTAAAGTAACATTGTCAAAATGGTTATCGGACACCATAGTCCATACCTACCACTTGCGACAAAAAGATCTTCCAACAAAACCCAAAGGTCATTCAACCAGGTCAGTAGCTACTTCGGTAGCATTTCAATCTAGATTGCCCATAGATTCAATTTGTACAGCAGCTACTTGGGCAGATCCTCATACATTCATTTCTCATTACAAAGTAGATGTGGTCTCCCGGGGCAGAGCTTCCTTTGGTTCCACGGTTCTAAAGAACCTGTTCCAATGAGCCACCCAGGATTGAGGTGTTAGGGACGCTGTCCCATCCAGCAAGAATGAAGGTGAGATTGGACAACTTAACATAAAGAAATTATGTACCTACCATAATGTTCCATGTTAGTTGTCCTTCATCTTGCCTTCCTTCTAGCGTCCCTCCCTCCTTCTCCCTTCCTCGAGGATTGAGAGGAGTTTCTCAATGGTTTCACTGGCTAATTTGTTTTGTTATTAGTTGTTTCTCAACCAAACCATGACAATAAACTGTATATTCAGGTTTATTAATGGATTATCTTCTATAATTATGTCTAGTTTGAGCTATCTCAAATGAGATCTGGGTAGCTGGTGCTGGGCATGCTGGGATAAGGGGTAGCCTCGAGCCAGTAAAGAGCTCTCAAACTATAATAAGTGGCTGAGTTGGAGCCGAGGATCGAGGATTGGCTCCGAACCCATCCAGCAAGAAGGAAGGCGAGATGAAGGACAACTAATATGGAACGTTATGGTAGGTACATAACTTCTTTCTTTTTTTATTTCCATCACAATCAAACACCAGATGCATATACAGATAGCTATCTTTTGGGAGAGGGTAAAGAAGCATTCTGTTTATATATGTCTGACAGCAAATATGTTGTATTTGTTTTTCAGTTTTGTCCAAGTGTGACATCAGAGGGGTACACAGATATTGGTTGTCTTTTATAGGTAAGGGTGTGGAGACCTGCAGTATACACATATGACATTGGTGACTTGAATATGATTTTGGCTATTTGTCCCTTAATTTTTATTCCAATTTAAAACCACATAGGGTTACACAGAAAATGGCAACCTATTCTTAAGGTGACATAGGGTATCAGGTATTATTTCCAGAAATAATTTATGTATCATCAGAAATATTTGTCTTCTATGTTTATTTTGCATTGCTATGTGGTGGACATTGAGCATTAAGCCATGGATACAACTCCATTTCTTACCTTATGTATGATTTATGTTCAGGCCATCACTGAATCAAACATTTGGAAAAAAATCTCACCTCAGAGCATCTAAAACCCTATGGTTTCTGATGACTAGTTTTGTTGCTGGACACCCAGCTTAATTTAGTTATTACAGTGTACTCTTGGTCAGTTTGGTTGTGTTTAAAGATTGAGGGTTTTTACTTTGTAGGCTGTGTCAGTCAGAGTATGTTGAAAGGAGTCAGGGAAAGTCAAAGCTGCACAGCAAGACTGGATTTCTTCCCTTAATCACAATTTTTGTTCAGGCCACCATTAAATGAAAGGGCTATTTAAAAAATGTGAAGTGCACCTCAGAGCATCTAGATCACCCATGGCTTCTGGGGGGGGGCCTTGTGGACACCAGACCCCCAGCTTAATACACTTATTACAGTGCAGTCTTGGTCACTTAAGGTATATTACAAGGATTCAGGGGAAAAACAAAGTTGAAAAGTAAGATTGAATTTCTTCCCTTAACCATGTTTTTTTTTTTTCAAGCCATCATTGGATGTAAAAGCTTGTTTTAAAAAAATGTAAAATGCACCTCAGAAAACCACCCAGAATACTGTATGGCTTCTTGTAGCCCCCAGACCCACGTTTAATGAGTTATTTCCTACACAGTTATCAGAAGGTAGTCTTGCCTACTTTAAAAGTGTTAAATGAATGAATAAATAAGAAAAAAAAACACAGACTGTGAAAAACAGAAGGAAGAAATAAGTAATCTGGATAGTATAGGTAGGTCATGATGAGAAGCCAGCAAATGGTATGTGATGGGGGGTGCTGTGGGGCCTTTCAACTAGGGCGCCTGTAGACCTAAGGCTGGCCCTGATTAGATTTTGCCTTTTCCTGGTCTCATTCTCCATGTATGGGGAGAATATGGGGAGAATATGAAGACATGAACGTCTGTGAGGGTAAAAGTATTTTCTAATATAACAAGAGCCTTATCAGTAGCAAAATCCTAACTTGTTTTAGATTACACTTCCAGTCTATATTTGTATCAGATATTTAATGTTATGACAAGGTTTTCAAACAGCTCTACTTCCTTATGTATCTGGTCACATTATATTAAATGTTTACCATAATATAAAATTCAAATGGATTATTGAAACAGTTAACGTTTAACAAATGTTTACTTAAGAATTGTGATTTTATGATTATACTGAAAGGATAAAACAGCAATATAATAAATGTAAATTACAGACGATTATGACAGGAGACCAGAATTTAATTTTCACGATCTTTCAGTACTAATTTTAGTTTTAAAAAAATTCTTGTTGTTGTGTAGTTTATCACGTTATGGATTAAAGCATTCTGATCTGAAGTTAAAACCAGTTGGTTTAGTCAGTGCATAGTCAATAAATGGAATACGAGTTCCTATCACGTCGTCGAACATTTATATTGTCGAACGCCTAAACATCGACACCTAAATGTTGAATGCTGAAAACCGCAAATAGCCAATTGCGCAATTTTTCCCAGGAATAAATTTGGTTGGCCATCATCGGGGATTTGCCATTTTCCCCAATGTAGAGCGATCTCAGAGTTGGTATATTTAGTTGGGGGGTGTGAGTGGCACAGCCCCCCATGTTGGGAGATGTGGGGGGCGAAGCCCCCCACTTGGTCAGGGTTTTAAAGTTTGTTTTTTTTTTTTGTTTTTTTTTGGGACAAGCAAATTTTTTCACAGGGAAAAAATTTGCATAATTGGCCATTCACGGTTTTCAGCATTAGACATTTAGGTCACCGTTTAGGCATTTGACAATCTAACTATTCAACATTGTAATATAGACGCATGGAATTCATCTTGTCATATAAAGTATGTGACTGAATCATTCACTCAGTTTACACATAAAATGCCAAGAATAAGCTAATTTCTGATTGGTGATGTTATTTCAGGAGCAGTAGGTGTCTAGTCTTTTTCCTTCTAACTTTATTCATCTGTTTCCAACTATTTTATTTTTAATTCATTTATTTTGGTGTGTAAAAGGTTAAATTAGAGCTGCTGTTGTGTGAGTATTTCTTTATCTATTTAACAGATGTGAGAGCAATGTTTTCACAAGTGGCTCTCCTTTAAATGGCATTTTCTTCCAGGGGCATATCCCAAACTAAGCAGAACTTCAAATGTAGCTGGTATTTATAAATGTATTTAGAATAATATCATGGTTAACAATACTGTACATTTAATGCCGTCCTATAAGGGAAGTGATATAGCTACAGTCTATAACATCACTAATTTGAATTCAAAGAAATGTTTGAGAGAGATGTATACAACATAAAAGAAAATACTGCTTTGTTCAAGGGTCCTTCAGGCCTCCTTTTCAGTGATGCATGGTTCGTCATCCATAAATATGAGGAGATCTATGACTTATAAGTGAGTTTTTAGATTGTTTTTATCATCATCTGCTGTACACAGCAGTCTGTTGCCTTGCTTACTCCTGTCGGACTGGTCTGATTCTCAGGAAATCAGAAAAGAGTTGCATATGTTTGAGATAGAGAAACCAAACATTAAATTATGTAAGAAATCTCCAGAAGGAAGGTCCACTTCAGTATATTTTGGAAAAGTTCCCTGTTAAGGATGTCATAACTCCACTTCTCTGAAATTCAGAGCTTAAACTTGTGGGTCTTAATTTAAACACCAGAAAAAAACTCTGTAAACTCATCTCTTCCCCTAACAGATGTGCATCCCTACACATTATGAACTGTGTTTCTCACATTTGGTATTTCATGGCCAGTCCCCATCTGGAAAGCCTTCAGTGTAGAACCTGCACTTCCTCCCTTTGTCTAGATTTTGTGTGGTTGCATAAGTTATTTCCACATCCTGGGCACATAACATAAGCGAACTGGTGATCTTCCCAACTGCTACTAGGTGTGTGTGCCATGTATATATTAGTATAGGCGTGTGTGTGTATGTGTGTGTGTATGTGTTTGTGTGTGTGTGTGTGTGTGCTGTGTCTAATTATGGTGGCTGCCAAAAAAGCAATTACTAGAAAATGGAAATCAAAGTCTAAACCAACTGTACTAGAAGTAGTGAATATAGTAACAGAGATAAAACAACTGGAACTGGGATCTTTATAAAAGGGTAAGAGCAACTTACATAGATAAAAGGGAAATTGTGGGAACAATACATACAGGGAGGAATGAGGTTTAAAAGAAGGTAGGATTTAAATGTAATGTTTGACTGACAATGATTGGGTATATTATAAGTGATGTGTAATGTTTGCAACTAAAATTATGTCAAAATGGTTTGTGATATATAATGCTTGCAACTAAGATTATGTCAGTATGGTTTGTTTTCATTTATATAAATATATGTTTACCTATAGGTTCATAGGTTCATAGGTTGGTACTAGGCTATCAGCTCTAGGGCCTATACAAGCCTAGCCATAACAATTCCCTGGCTATTTCTTCCCACACTATTTACTTCCCTGGACCCCTGTCTAGCAGGGCAACTGACATGATCCCCGGGGTGAATTTCCTTTCTCCCATCCAATCATCAAGGTTCCTTTTGAAGAGGGCCAGAGAGGCACTCTGCTTGACATGTATGGGCAATCTCTTCCAGAGTCTGGGGAGTCTCTGGATCAGGAACCTATCCCTCCAGCATGTTTTGTTTATTGTGATGACAAGGTTTAGATCCCTGGAGTGTGTGGCTCTGAGTGATTGGGATTTCTTTAAGTGTAGCATGTTCAACAGCTCTGGGTTTGACATGGCCTTGTATGTTAAGCAGAGATCGCCTCTGAGTAGACGATATGCGACAGAGTATAGCTGGAGTTTTTTAAGGCAGTCAGCATAGGGCATCTGCTTTAGGCCTGTGATTCTTTTAGTGAGGTATTTCTGCGGCCTTTCCAGTTGTTGCAGATATCTTGAGAGGTACATACTAAACGGAGCATTGTATTCTATAATGGGTCTAATGAGGGATGAGTACAGTGGGACAATGACCTCCTTTTTTCTGGATGAAAAGCCCTTAGTGATGAGGATTTCCTGACTGTTGTGGCTATGTCATAAGTGATAATTTAACAAAGATGGTTCTTGTTTAAAAAACTGAGAGTATAGGAGAAAGCAACATCCAACTTTGAGACATCAGCAGCAAAACATTCATATAAAAATACACAATACTTTGAATGTTAACACAAAAGAACAAAGCAGAACATGAATAAATTGTTTGTCTGCCTTGTACTCACTGATTTCTGGGAGAGGTTATGACTTATCCTGGGCCCTGGAATTAATAAAGGGATGTCAGAGTGTGAATGAATAAACATTTAAAAAGCAGTACGGAATATTTTATGATGATCCAGAATGAAGGTTACTAAGTTTATGACTAAAAACATTTGTTTATACCTCAGTAGCATAAAACATTTAAGTTATTTTATAAGACATCACCTGGTGAAAACAAACCCGATATTGGTGATTTCAAAACTATGTACATACTTTTGTCATTTATATAGAAACAGAAAAATAGATTAGTAATCACTTAGGAAAATCTTGCCACTTCTTACAAGAAGTAAGAAATATGTATATATTTTTTTACACATGCTAGAGTTGAACTGTGTGATCTTGTTATATTAAAGGAATGTGATATCAAAACATGTAAAAAACAGTCTATTTTAGAAATAGCGATTTAATGTTATTAAAAATAACCATTTTTGAGTTATGGTTTCAGTAGAGGTCTTTACAGTTTGCTAGAGATAGACTGAAGCAAATGGAAAGAGGTTATCAAAGACTGAAAAATTGCAATAAATTAGACCACACTACAGGTTAGGAAAAGGAATCAGAATATAAAACAGTAACAACTTTGTATTACCTTTTAGCCATAGAACTGCAAATGGGACACCAAATATTTTGAAGACTGGTGGTTAAGTTATCAACAGTACAGCAATGATTAGGTAATGCATTTCTTACTTGGGTCACCCACTGCTTTAATTTGGATTCAGCTTTATTATAAAGGATGTAATACAATGAATTGTCCCTATTACAATAATGTGGTCAGTGGTCTAAAGATAGGACACTGTGGTGCAGCGGTTAGCATTGTCGCCTCACAGCAAGAGGTTCTCCCGTTCGATTCTCGGCTGGAGCGCCTTCTGTGTGGAGTCTGCATGTCCTCCCCGTGGTCGAGTGACGTATAAAGACATGCAGTAGGTGCGTGTGTGAATGGGTGTGCCTTCTTTGAAGGTTGGAAGTCAGGCTGGCAACTTGGCACCGTCAAAAGTCACTATCCCTTAACAGGTAGGTTGTATTATTTAAATAGCTACGCAAATTGTAGAACACGAAATGTTATTTATTTGGCGATGTGCCAAATGTGTACCTCCTTCTATGTGGGAAAAATAAACTGCATGCTAAAAGATAGAATTTTGAAGCATTTATCAGCCATTAGGCTACATAATGAACACAATGCACTTTATCAACATACGCAAGGTCATTCAGGTCATACTTTTAAGTTTATGGTTTTACAAATTATACATAATAATGTCAGGGGTGGTGACCTGGTTAATCATACAGAGTATAATGAAATTAAGTGGATCATTGAACTAGCAGCTGATAAAGCTCCTGGTTTAAATGGTATTATACCTTTAAAACAAGCCCTAAAAAGGAGGAGGTCATAATACTGAATTGTGATTGGTTGATGCAGTATTTTAAATTTGTGTTGTTTAATGAGTTTCTTCATCTGATGAAGGGCTCATGCCCAAAATCGCTTGTATTTTTTGTATTTTATTTATGGCTTTATTAAAAGTGTAACTTAGCCTGGTGGTCTGACTGCATTTATTCTATTTTTATATAATTTGACTGTTTTTGTGCAGTGGACCTTATGTGAAAGATTTTAGTTTTTCATTGGAACTTTAGGTTCCTTATTTGTCTCCTCAATTGTTACAACAGATTATTACTCAGTTTTCATTGTATGTTTGTTTCGACAATTGATTGATGTACCCTGAATGTCATGTTGTTGTAATAATCTAAATTTCACATTGTTTACTTTAAACTCATTTACTATTATAATATTTACTTATTTGTATTTGTGGGACTTTTCTCCGCGGGCCTCCACTGAAAAAGGAAATGTGTCCAGATGGAATTTCCTGGTAAACAAATATAAATAAATAAATAATTTAGAAAGGGTCACTGAGCAATAAAAAGCTTACTTTTGCCAGATCCATGGTGTGTGTGGAATATTTATACAGTGCTTACAACAATATGGCAAGCACTTCCATGATGTACTGAAGAGGTGATCACATCTGTCAGTGTGGCTATTGAGTTCCAGCAGCAGATTGTATGTACCTTCACAGAAAAATATAATCCAGTGTAGGTTAGTATGAAATACAGGCAAGAATGGTGCACAAAGTCAGGATGCTCATAGCAGGTACACATATGAGGTTTCTCCACAGAGCACTTGAGTGTCTAACTACAGTCACATAATGCCTCTGTGCTATGTTTACCATTTCATGTAGATTATAGCACATAGAACTTTTCATGTAGATGGAACAGCATACAGTGGTCAGCCGTTATCTATTTGCACAGTATGACACATTGTAGACTACAGCACTGATCACTTGTACAGTATTTGATTTAAAGAAAAAAGCCCATTTACAGGTCCCACTTTTTAAGTTTGCATAGCAAAAAAAATTTGCATCTGACTGTGATGTCTGCCTGCCCTGACATCAGTACTTTGCAACGCATCGCATAGTAACTCGTCATGTACAGGTGATAGCAGTTCCATAGGGTATCGTGGAGCACAGGTAGCACTAGTAAACTGTAGAAACATATGGACTGATTAATACAGCAGTATATAGCTAATTTAAGCACTTTAATTCCTTTCCAGTGCACGTCTTATGTATCTCTTTAAGTGTGCATGTGTGTGTGTGTGTGTGTAACATTACTGCCACATGCCTGTATAATGTTTGGTTCAGGATTACTTTTGTTGCTAGTAAACCTCATGTTCAAAGTGGTAACTTTACAAGTTTATCTCTGGCTGGTACATGTTGTGTGATTTCTGAATCACACACTAATGGTTATACATCAGGTTTCTCTCATTTACATATCTGCACCTCATTACATTAGTCTTCAGGACACAGTATCATAATGGGTGATGTCTTGTCACAGAAATCTTTCTTTGTATCACTCAGAAGGTCTTGACTCCAGTGCATTAGCATTATATTGTGTGCATTATGTTTCTGAATTTCACTCCTGGTCTAAAACTTAAATATTATGCAAATAAAAGCCATTAAAAGAAGACCCACTGTCAGTTTCAGGTATTTACAGTATGCCAAACAATAAAAGCACATTTTTGAATGAAAAGAATAACAGCTGTGGCTAATGTGGAAATGAATGTTTCACCTAATGGAATTTGCTACAGCCATTAATTATTATTATTTACTTCACCAGTCAGACAGCTTTGAAACATTACGTTGGTGCAGTTACCTAAATCTGGAAACCATATTTCCCATCTCTCTCAGCAATGCTAATTCTCAGTGTTCCTATTGCCCTTGTATTATGGTTTACAGTGTTTTGTAGAACTGTGTACTGCCTGCCATTCACATTGTATTGCTGTTCCTACATACAACTTGTATTCTGTTTTTTAGTCATTGGTGTTATTATTTTTATTGTATTTTGCACAGAAGTGCACCTAGATAGAGCCTGAAATGATCCACGTGGCTCAGTGCCATATTCCAGTTAACAAATACCTACATATTTATTTATTTATTTTATTAATTAATTTATTAATTTATTTATTTATTTATTTTACATTTGTTGACCGGGATTGTCCAACTGAGCTGAAGAGCCCTTTTTCAGCAGAGGCCCAGGGAGAAAAGCTCCAACATATTATACAATTTTCTTTATAGATTAGCAGTAAACAGCAATGTTACAGGATTATTACAAGGCATTAAGTAGCAATACAATGTTATACAGTGTCAATAATCAGGAGTATAGCATAACTATTTCAAGATGTATCAAAATAAATATGTCATTAAGATGAGTATAGGTTTTGGGGTAAGTGGTTACAAAAACCCAGTTTTATCATGATGCAGTTGCATGAAGGCAAGACAATTACAATAGAATGTTTCTATGAGTCGATTTGCTTAATAGATTTTAGAAGACAGTAGAAAGTGTAGTCAAGGAAGATTAGAGAGAGCTAGTGAGAAGAGTGAGTTAAGGGCAGAAAATAGATTAAGGCATGCTAAGTAGAGGATGTTAAGGAGGGAGAGTGCAGTGGCAGGACCAGTGACTTTTAAAGTCCTCTTTGGTGGCTGTCTTAAATTGTTTAGGATGTGTAAGGGTCCTGATTTCTAGTAGGAACCTATCCCAGGCAATAGTGGGGTGATAGCTGTACATGTTGCGTCCAAATTTAGACTTGGTTTGTAGATTTGTAGTAGGTCATGGTTAGAGCTTCGGAGAGGTCTGGAGGGAGAATAATGGGAGATGAGAGGGGATAGTGCTGGCAGTAGGAAGGCTGGTATAGGATAGAATGGATGATCTGGAGCTGAGTGAGAAGAAGTTGGTGGGGTAATTCAAGCCAGTTTAGGTGTTTTAGAGAGAGAGAAAGAGAGAGAGACAATGATGGGATTTGTAGGTTTGTTGGGCAGCAAATCTAGCTGCCTTGTTGTAGGTAGATTTGAGTTTGGTCAGGGGTGTTGAGTTAAGATTTGAGAGAATTTGAGAATTGTACATTAGAATGGGTAGAAGGTAGGTAAGAGAGAGAGTAATTTTGGCTTCAGAGGTAAGGAATGTCTTGTTACGGTAAAGGAGCCCTAGTTTTGAATGAGTCTTTTTGATACAGTTATTAACATGCAAGTCAAATTTAAGCAGATCATCGGTGGTTATGCCTAAGAGCTTAGTATTGGATTCTACCTGAATGGGAGTGTTATTAAGGGACTGTATGGAGAAGGAGGGTTCAATATTGTTGCACTTTTTAGGTAGGAAGAGTAAGAGCTTTGTTTTTTTTGGGTTAAGGATGAACTGGTTGTTGGAGAGCCATGTTTCAACTAAGTTAGAAGATGCCTGAGTAGCCGAGAAGCGCTTAGAGGGAGAGCTGGCTGTGATGATGACTGTAGAGTCATCTGCATATTGCACTAAAGATGACTGAGGCCAGGAGGTATAGAGCTGATTAGTAAAGATATTAAAAAGTAAAGGGCCTAGGATAGACCCCTGAAGTACACCTATTTTGACAGGGAGTGGAGAGGAGAGTGCAAAGTGCCATCTCACTGATTGAGATCTATCAGTGAGGTAGCTGGAGAACCATGCAACAGTATCAGAGGAGAAGTTGAGGTTATGCAGTTTGTGCAGCAGAAGAGAGTGTGAGACAGTGTCAAAAGCTTTTGAGAGGTCCAAGAATAGGCAAGAAATAAGTTTATGGTCATCCATGGCTATAGAGACAGTGTTGGGGAAGGATAATACAGCTGTAGTGGTGCTATGTTTGGATCTGAAGGCGTGTTGAGTGGGTGTAAGCAGATTTTCCTGTATTAGATACTGCATAACTTGTTTATGAATACATTTTTCTAGTACTTTAGAGAGGGGAGAGGATAACGATAGGTCTAAAGTTGGAGATATCAGAGGAGTTACCTCCTCTGTGTATAGGTAGAATGTAGCATTGTTTCCAGATGGAAGGGACATTAGATTCGGAGATAGAGCAATTAATTAGGTTAGATACTGGGAGAGCAAGAGAGTCAGCTGCTAGTAGAAGAAAAGTGGAAGGAATATTGTCAGCTGATGCTGAGCAAGATTTTAATTTAGAGAGTAGAATTTTGATGTAGCTAGTAGGTACAGGTTTGATGGAGAAGGTATTTGAGGAAATAGTGTTAGGAGTAGGTTCAGAAAAGTTGGAGATGTTAGTAGTAGAGGAGTTTCAGTTAGGGTTTAGTAGCTTAAATATTGAATCGATAAAATAGGTATTGAAGATAGTGGCAGTTTATTCAGATGTCTTGTCTGGGCATGGATTGGGGGAGCTAAGATTACCAGGATGTAATATTTGGTTAATAGAGTTCCAGAATTTTTAGGATTAGATTTTAGGGCTGTGGGAGGTTTGTTTTAGAAGTCCATTTTATCTTTGTTTACATGTTTTTTTGTCAGATTTCTGAGTTCTTTATATTTTTGTAAGTCTGCAGAGAGCTTATTTTGTGACCATTTTTTCCATAGTTTGTCTCTAGTTATCATAAGGGTAGAAGTGGCTTTTGAAAGCCATGGAGATATGGTGGACTTAAATTGAACTTTGCGAGGGGGAGCAAGTGAATCTAAGATGCTAAGGAAGGTGGAGTTGAAAGCTAGGACTGCTTCTTCTAGTGGGAGTTGGGTAAGAAATTTCCAGTTTACTTTAGAGAGGAGGGCATTAAAGGTTTCTGGATGGAAGTTAGACAGTTTACGACAAGTGATAAATTTAGGAGGTTTTGAGAAGTGGGTAGTGAACCTAAGCACTTTTATATGGGAGTGATCGCTCAGGGTGTTTGGTAGGGTTTCAGGGTTATGATATTTTGGAAGGATTAGATACAGGAACCCAGTCAATAAGAGTACTAGATGTGTGAGAGTTGTTTGTATGAGTAGGCTGGGAGATTAGCTGTGTAAAACCATATAAATTAATATGAGTATTAGAGTTTACATACATATATACATAAATAAAATTCCATAAAAATCCCACATTGTGTTTTCTATATGAGATGATCTTGCAAACAGATGAAACTATGAGGTTATGCTGTTTAACAGATCTGCACTCAGTTGCACGCACCTGCGACAGGTGCAACATCAAATCAGTGGAGTGTTTTCATTAAGCTATTACATACATTTTTACTCACATTTTTATATAGTACTGTTTTGTTCATATATCTAATATACTTTCAGTAAGTTGAACTGTTCCATTTTTGTGGCAACAAAGCCTACATTGTTTCGCCATATCAGCCAAGTGAACAGTGTTAAACTGTATTATACAGAGCTATGCTTGGTTGCACATAGTCTGCTGTGCTGGATTGTCTTACACTTTAGTCAGTGCTATCCTTTGTTTTACACACACACACACACACACACACACACACACACACACACACACACACACACACACACACACACACACTTGCTGTAGGCTGAACAATCAATCAACTAGCCAGCTGGCATTAAGATATTGTATTGTGTTGTGTATATCTGCCAAGGCTGCCTTAATAGTGTTACCTTTCTACCTCCTAAGCCATTAATATTGACACCTGAAAAAATATATGTGCAGAAGAATCCCACTGTATCCAGAAAAAGGGAACCAGAATTATAATTAAAATAATCCACTTTAATGAGCTATCAAATGGTGTGGAAGTTAAACAGGCATAAACCAGGACAAAAATATGCTTGTGAAAATAAATAATCACTTAAATATTAAATATGCATAACACTGTACATAAAAATGAGTAAATGTGTACATAAAATATGTATATTTAAAAACATCATAAAACATCCTGAAAAGTATAAAAGTATGAGTGTACATACATATATATATATATATATATATATATATAGATAGATAGATATAGACATATAAATGAATACTTCATTGATTTCGTAATTTTGATGCCCTCGTTTTTATAACTGGGAGTGTTGAAACATTATCATTTAACTCAGGAGAGTTCATGGCATTCCATTTACTAATTAACTCATTTGACCAATAAATGAGCTTAGTACATTTGAAGGAATGGTATATAATATTGAGGTTTCAATTGTCACTGTGCAGATCTGATGAAGTCCCTGTAGCAGAAGGGATGAAAGTGCTTAACAATTTGTTTATTATTATGTAAAAGTACATTAAAGAGGACTATTTTAGTTAAATTCCTGGTGCTATTTTTCTGGATAAAGTGGGATTTTGCTGCACATCTTTTTTCAAGTAAGAATTTCTACAACAATTTCAACTACCAGTCTGGAAACTAGCAAACACATACCACCAACAACAAATATTTCCTTAACTTTATTAGTGACACTTCACTAGACCAGATAGTATCCTGTCCTACTAGGGCTATATTCTCCTCAACCTCATTGTCACTAATATAGCACTTATCTGCTCCACACCTAAAGTCTCCCCCTCTGTGGCTAAATCTGATTACCAGGACATTACATTTTCACTGAGAACCAAGCAAAAGACTATAACAATCAACCTCACTGTATTTAGGGATTTCTGTAAGGCCAAAATTGAGCACCCTTGCATGGCTTAATGAAATTTAAAAGCTCTTCCACCCTATGGGACCCAGTAGCTAAAGTAAATAATTATGTAAATTGGAATTCAGATATTAGTAATTACTGTTATCTGATTATAAACAAAAACTGGCAATTCAGGCTATCAGTATGAACAGATTTATTAGTTTCAGACTAGTCATCACAATATCTTCAAATTATTTGTAAAAAATTAAGTTATGTGCAGCATCTATATTTCCTATAGCATAATTTTTCATATTTTCAGTTACCTGAAAGTATAAAACTTAACTTGGTTGATCAAAATTCACCATTTTAAATGATCTTCTTACACCTAATTCTGACAAAATAAATATACACAAGTTCATAAGTCTAAGTGCCAAAACTCATAAAAATTATCCATAATAATAAACAAACTGAGTAAAGTTGTTTCTGCTTTTTGAAAATACTCAGACTATCTATCCAGATATATACTAGCAAAAAAGCACTTGTCAGGTTATTTAAATTGGCTATCATATTGGATAATAACTCAATTCAAAAAAGTATATCTGCTTACAATCAAGAATTGTCTGTCTCACTTATACTATTAGATTTTTGAAACTATGGAAAACATACAACAATTTAATGTCTTCTTTTTAGGATCCAAACAATTCAACTAAAGTTTTTGTAAAGGTATGTTTATCCTGCTAGAATGAGATGACAAGACTTAGGTACACTTTGTTGATGTGGTTGTGGATAGCTGAGGACTTGCACCAGGTATGCTGATCTTGTCCAGATATCCATTTTTGGTGAGAAAAATACAGAATTTGTATGCAAGTCATCTAAGAAAGCAACACCTTGTGAATATTCTTTATGGATGTCATGTCATAATGATTGTTATGAACAACAAACTTTGCATTTGATTGTTTTGTGAAGTACATTAATATTAATTTTAAAAGCTTAAAATCATACCATGACTTCTTGTCTGAAATTTCTTTTAGAAAAAAATGTAGTTTTTATTTAAGTGATATTCTACTTTTTAACAAAAATAACTGAATGCTTAAATGTTTTGATGCATTTTCCCCAGCATAACGGAAGAGAGGTCAAGGTAGGTTGAGCACAAAAATATCAATTGCTTCTAAATAATGTAGAAACTAGTGATCTGATAATATATGTTTAAGAAAAGTAAAAATAGTATAAAAATTACTAAAGGCATATCCTTCATATCCAATAAAATTATTGTCCCTCTGTCCTTACCCTTAATTAGGCTCATATCTATAAAGTAAGCTCCAGCTTCCTGTCAGACAAGGTGCCTCTCTAACACTCTTCAAAGCAAAGCACAACTGCATTTCATTTTTCTGTCTAATTAATTGTTTCATTGAATATTGTGGTCTGTATCTCTCTCTAGTTATTTTTTTCTATTTAATTGTTTCATAGAATACTGTGGTCTCTCTCTGTCTCTGCAGTAGTGGAGGCTTTTGTGTTTCACTTCACTGATATTCAGTGTTAAACTGTTAGCCTAGAGGGTTTCTCTGTATTTATAAGTGAGTCACATATCTTAGAATTTATTACTGCTCAATACCTGAGTTGTTTGGCTTCTGCTACTTACCTACAATCAACTGCATTACTAGCAGAGTTAAGTACAAACTTGCAGTGTTAAAGACTGTACTGCATTTTATTTTTCTGTCTATTTAATTGTTTCATTGAATATTGTCTCTGTGTCTCTCTGTAGTTATTTATTTTTCTATTTAATTGTTTCATAAAGTGCTGTGGTCTCTCTCCGGCTCTGCAGTAGTGGGGGCTATTGTGTTCAAATTCATTGATATTCATTGTTAAACTTTTAGCCTAGAGGGTTTCTCCGTATTTATAAGTGAGTCATATATCTTAGAATTTATTACTGCTCAATACCTCAGTTGTTTGGCTTCTGCTACTTACCTACAATCAACTGCATTACTAGCTGAGTTAAGTACAAACTTGCAGTATTAAAGATTGTACTGCATGTTTCTGTCTACTTAATTGTTCCATTGAATACTGTGCCTGTGTCTCTCTCTGTAGTTATTAATTGTTATTTTTAATTGTTTCATAGCATATTGTGATCTTTCTCTGTCCCAGCAGTAGTGGGGGGCTTTTGTGTTTCACTTCACTGATATCCACTGTTAAACTGTTTGCCTAGAGGGTTTCTCTGCATTTATAAGTGAGTCACATATCTTAGAATTTATTACTGTTCAGTACTTCAGTTGTTTGTTTCTGCTACATGCCTACAATCAACTCAACAGCATTACTAGCTGAGTTAAGTACAAACTTGCAGTGTTAAAGATTTTACTGCATTTCATTTTTCTGTCTATTTAATTGCTTTATTGAATATTGTGCCTGTGTCTCTCAGCGGTTATTTATTTTTCTATTTAATTGTTTCATGAAATACTGTGGACTCTCTCTGTCTCTGCAGTACTGGGGGCTATTGTGTTTCACTTCACTGATATTCAGTGTTAAACTTTTAGCCTAGTGGGTTTCTCTGTATTTATAAGTGAGTCATATATGTTAGAATTTATTACTGCTCAATACCTTAGTTGTTTGGCTTCTGCTACATACCTACAATCAAATGCACTATCTGAGCTAAGTACAAACTTGCAGTGTTAAAGATTGTACTGCATTTCATTTTTCTATTTAATTGTGTCATTGAATATTGAGTCTGTGTCTCTCTGTAGTTATTTATTTTTCTATTTAATTGTTTTATGGAATACTGTGGACTCTCTCTGTTTCTGCAGTAGTGGAATCTATTGTGTTTCAATTCATTGAAATTCAGTGTTAAACTGTTAGCCTAGAGGGTTTCTCTGTATTTATCAGTGAGTCACATATCTTAGAATTTATTACTGCTCAATACCTCAGTTGTGTGGTTTCTGCTACATACAATCAACTGCATTCCTAGCTAAGTACAAACTTGCAGTGTTAAAGATTGTACTGCATTTCTTTTTTCTGTCTAATTAATTGTTTCATTGAATATTGTGTCTGTGTCTCCCAGTAGTTATTTATTCTTCTATTTAATTGTTTTATAAAATACTGTGCTTTCTCTCTGTCTCTGCAGTAGTGGGGGCTATTGTGTTTCACTTCTTTGATATTCAGTGTTAAACTTTTAGTCTAGAGGGTTTCTCTATATTTATAAGTCACATATCTTAGAAATTTTTATTGCTCCATACCTCAGTTGTTTGGCTTCTGCTATTTACCTACAATCAACTGCATTACTAGCTGAGTTAAGTACAAACTTGCAGTGTTAAAGATTGTACTGCATTTTGTTTTTCTATTTAATTGTGTCATTCAATATTGTGTCTGTGTCTTTCTGTAGTTTTTTATTTTTCTATTTAATTTCTTCATAGAATACTGTGGTCTCTCTCTGTCTCTGCAGTAGTGGGGGGGGGCTATTGTGTTTCCCTTCATTGATATTCAGTGTTAAACTATTAGCCTAGATGGCTTCTCTGTATTTATAATTGAGTCACATATCTTAGAATTTATTACTGCTCAATACCTCAGTTGTTTGGCTTCTGCTGCATACCTACAATCAACTGCATTACTAGCTGAGTTAAGTACAAACTTGCAATGTTAAAGATTGTAATGCATTTCATTTTTCTGTCTATTTAATTGTTTCATTGAATATTGTGTCTGTGTCTCTCTGTAGTTATTTATTTTTCTATTTAATTGTTTCATAAAGTACTGTGGTCTCTCTCTGTTTCTGCAGTTAGTTTCCCGTCCACGCTCCATGTTCTTGTTTGGATATTAATCTTGGTGGCTTTGGAATTGCCCACCCCTCCTGTATAATTTGTTTTTGAACACTACTCCTGGGTCTATCTCATTTGTTCACTCAACCGAGTACAGTGAGATCATATTTTGACTTCAGACGCTCTTACCAGTCCCATCTGTTCAGCTTTGTCCCAGCTGTATTCCAGTCTAGTGTCACTAGCTCACTCTACCTAATACAGAGAGAACATTTGTGAAGGGCAAGTCACTTTAGTCCTTAAGTTTGAATTATCTTCTGTTTCTCCTTTCTCCCTTTCCACTTTCCAAAAAAAAAAAACTTCTAAGCTTGTTTCCTGCCTTTCCTGTAACTAGTTGAGTCCAGATACAGATTTGCTGTAATCAGGACTGTTTGTAAGCTTCTGAGCCCCCAAAGCCTTTCTGTGTTGGAGGGAAACCTTTTAGCTTATCAGTGAGAGTGGTAAGCACTTGGTAGCCTATCTACCACTAGAGTGTTTTTTTGCCCAGAAATTGTAGTTTATTGGCCGTTTGGGCAGTTTTTCCATCTCTTTCAACTTTCTAGTTTAAAAGCCTGCATTTGTGCTCTTTCCTACCTTTCCTGTAACTAGTCTAGTCCAGATACAGATTTGCTGTATCCAGGACTGTTTGTAAGCTTCTGAGCCCCCAATGCCTTTCTGTGTTGGAGGGAAGTCTTCTAGCTTATCAGTGGGAGTAGTAAGCACTAGGTAGCCTATCTACCACAAGAGTGGTTTCTGGCCCATAAATTGTAGTTTATTGGCTGCCTGGCAGTTTCTCCATCTCTTTCAACATTCTGGTTTAAAAGCCCGCGTTTGTGCTTATTTCCCACCTTTCCTGTAACTAGTCTCATCCAGATACAGATTTGCTGTATCCAGGACTGTTTGTAAGCTTCTGAGCCCCCAAAGCCTTTCTGCGTTAGAGGGAAGCCTTCTAGCTTATCAGTGGGAGTGGTAAGCACTAGGTAGCCTATCTACCACAAGATTGGTTTCTGGCCCAGAAATTGTAGTTTATTGGCCGTTTGGGCAGTTTTTCCATCTCTTTCAACTTTCTGGTTTAAAAGCCTACATTTGCTCTTGTTTCCTACCTTTCCTGTAACCAGTCTTGTCCAGATACAGCTTTGCTGTATCCAGGACTGCTTGTAAGCTTCTGAGCCCCCAAGCCTTTCTGTGTTGGAGGGAAGCATTCTAGCTTATCAGTGGGAGTGATAAGCACTAGGTAGCCTATCTCCTACCGGAGTGGTTTCTGCCCCAGAAATTGTAGTTTATTGGCCATTTGGGCAGTTTTTTCATCTCTTTCAACTTTCTAGTTTAAAAGCCTGCATTTGTGCTGTTCAAATTCAAATGACAAATTCACTACCGTAACAGGAACAGGCAAGCAAAAACTGAGGGTAATGCTACTCAATGCTAGAAGTCTAAATCTCAAAAATGCACTCCCTCGAGGCACTCCTTAAAATGGAGAACATCGATATCTATGCAGTGACTGAGACCTGGTTCAAGGCTCCAGAGAGCACCCCTGCATTACCAGGCTATAACTCATACCACACTTTTCGGCCACCTAACCTGGACCGGAACACCAAAGGCAGAGGTGTGTCCATATTTAATAAGGATTTTGGCACCTCCAGGCTAGTTGCTCAGCATAATGCATCCGAGGTTATCCAAGTGCACTAACTCTGGGCAAAACTGCAATCCAAATTGTAGCTTGCTACAGATCCCCAAACATGCTCCAGGATTCCCACTCCTCTTTTCTTGATATACTGGAAAATTTTAGGGTTCAACCAAACACCCTAATAATGGGTGATTTCAACTACCTCACCATTAACTGGGAAAACTACTCATGTACCAACTCCTTCGCTCAATGCTTTCTGGAAATTTCAATGCCCTGGATCAACTTATCCACACCCCCACCAGGGGTAACAATATCCTTCACCTAGTCATTACCAACCTGAGTGACTGGTGTTCCATACCTGAAGTCAACTCCTTGTTCGTCAGATCTGACCATAAGCTAATCACCCTAGATATCCACATCCCGCCACCACCCCCCCATTAAGGAAATCATGGTAAATAATTTCTCCAAACCCAACTTCATGCTTCTTAAGACAGAAGTGGCGAACTTCATGACACCCATGCAGATGGACAATATAGTTATGACTGCGGAATCCTACACAGATGCACTCTATAAGCACTTACACAAGTGCATGGATTATGCTATCCCAAACAGAACCAAGATGCTATCCTCCAAAAAAATGAAGCCAATCTGGTGTTCCCCTGCCATAAACAAACTCTAAAACAGAAGGAAGAAACTGTTGCAAAAGAGAGTAAAATCTCATGAGTGGAGGAGTTCCCTGTCCAGCCTCAGTAAGAAGCTGAGATCCCTTATAAGATCCTACAAAGCTAGCTATGAAAACAAAATCACCACTGATTCTAGGGACAACCACAAAGCATTCTATAGCTATGTCAAGAATCTCAATGGCAAAACCCAAATATGCTCTAAGTTACAGCACAACGGCATGAAATTTACAGAACCAAATGATATTGCTAATGACCTGGCTAATAGGTTCAGTGCTAACTTTACTCCCTCTCACTCCCTAAAGGCCCATATCTATACAAGAAAAATGCAGAGTCCCTGTAATCACAACTACACAGGTAAAAGATGCACTCTCTAAAGCCAAAAACACAGCATCCATGGGACCAGACAACATCATAGGCTGCATTTTACACGAACTTCAGAACAAACTGGCTCCCCACCTAAGCACTATGTTCAATCATAGTCTCACATCAGGTCTATATTACTAGAACGAATGCTTAAATGTTTGAATCTGTAAAGGTTGACCTTTACAGATCGAACACTTAAGCATTCGAAAATGTTAAAAAGTAAATAAAAAAAAACAAAAGTATGAAGGAAGGGTTTAAGCAGGGGGGCAAGCCCCCCTGCACCTCCACACCCCGCTCCTTAAATATACCACCTCCGAGATCACACTTCAGTGAACTACAGTGCGGAAATGGGAAATTTCCCATTCCCTACACTGTAGCACGATCTTGGAGTTGGTATATTAAAGTAGGGGGTCTCTTTAGTTTTTTTTTTTTTTTTGACTTGTGAAATTTTTTTTAAATTTTTATAAAAAGTCAATCGCTTAACTGTTCGGTCTCTAAAGGTCGACCTTTAGAGAGTCGAACATTTAAGCGATCATGCATGTAATATAGACCCCTCACATCAGGCTTTGTGCCCACTGAATGGCACACAGCAACAGTTATCCCACTCCACAAAGGGGGAGCCACCACTGATCGCGTGAACTATCACCCTATTAGCCTGATGAGCCTGATCGGTAAGGCCAAGGAACGCATCATCATGGAATTCATAAACAAAGACATTGGTAACCTCCAAACAATGGACCCCACCCAGTTTGGGTTTGTGAAAGGCAGATCATGCCTCCTGAACCTGATCGACTTCTTTGAGGCAGTCACCAAAGCTGTAGACGAGGGTAAGGTGGTTCACACAGCCTATCTTGCCCTCACCAAGGCTTTCGACACCATCCCCCATTCTGGAATTATAGCTAAACTCACTAAACTAGGTATAAATCCCTACGTCACAAGATGGGTTGCCAATTGGCTCACTGACAGAATCCACACCGTAAAAGTTGCAGACTCCAAATTTGACTTCAAGCCAGTGACAAGTGGAGTACCATAGGGTTCAGTCCTGGGACCTCTCCTGTTTGGTATATACTTCTCGGAAGTACAGGCTAACACAGAAGGACTTTCACTAACATAGTTCGCAGATGACTTCAAACTATAGTTGAATCCCCAAATGATGTGGACATCCTACAGAAGGGCCTCACTGAGACAGATGACTGGTGTCAGAGCCATGGCCTCAAGCTCAATGCCAAAAAGTGCATTGTCATCCCCTTTGGTAAAAACTCTGTACCCATGAACTACCACATACGCGGCAGTCTGCTTAACGCTGTATGTGTGATAAGACACCTGGGGACCCAGGTGGACAGTAGTCTCTCCTTTCATAATCACATCGCCACAGTAGTCAGAAAATCCTTCTACATGGCACACCTCATCACAAAAGGGTTCTCATCTAGGAAAAAAGAGGTCATTGTTCCCCTCTACTCGACACTCATTAGACCCATTATAGAGTACAATGCCCCTTTTGGAATGTACCGCACAAGACATCTGCAGCAGCTGGAAAGACCACAGAAGTACCTCACAAAGAGGATTACTGGCCTCAAACAAATGCCCTACACTGACCATCTCAAAAAACTCCAGCTTTACTCTGTAGCATATCGCTTACTCCGAGGTGATCTCTGCCTAACATATAAAGCTATGTCAAACACAGAGCTCTTGGACATGCTACACCTAAAGAAATCCCATTCCCTCTTAGCTACACACTCTAGGGACCTAAACCTTGTCACCACAATAAACAGGACATGCTGGAGGGATTGATTCCTGCCCCAGAGACTTCCCATGCTCTGGAACAAACTACCCATCTATGTCAAGCAAAGTTCCTCATTAGCACTCTTCAAGAAAAATCTTGATAAGTGGATGGGAAATAGGAAATACACCCCGGGGATCACTTCTGTGGCTCTACTCGGCAGGGGCACTTGAAAATAACTTTCTTGGGTGGGCGTAAGCCAGGGAACCTTGTTGGCTAGGCTTACTTAGGCCCTTGGGCCGATAGCCTAGTACCTACCTATGAACAACGACTGGAAGAGGATCCAAAGTCACTTCTGTGCTGCTCATTATGGCCTTTATTGATGGGTGTGACACAAATAATAGGACTTCAAGTGATTTGGTCATTGATTGTCGACTGAATTGATTGCCTAATATGAACATGTGCCCCTATAAGACAAAACCATCCACTTTTTGGGATTTTATTATTGGTATGCACAATAAATGTTAGCTTGGCTCAGATAATTAGCTGTTTTGGGGAAACATAGTTGGAGTCTTACATTGCACATTTGATGAATCAAGAGACTTTTGGTAGATTTTTTCACTGTTTATGTTTAAACACCATTTTTCAGTTAGGATGGTGATCATGAAAAATAAGAAGGGCACAGAAAGATAAATGACGAAACTTTGACCAAACTGGTTGTCAGCTTCTTGCTTATATTATTTATTTATTTATTTACATTTGTTTACCGGGAAAGTCCAACTGGGCCAAAATCCCATTTTCAGCAGAGGCCCGGGGAGAAAAGCTCCACAGAAATATACAATAATTAGATGGTGCTATAGTATACATACAGTAAGATGCAGAATACATATCTTCTAGTTAGTCTATACAAAGTAGTATTCAATACAGTTTTCTAATAGATACAGGTTCAAAAAGAAAAACAAGCATTTCAGTGAAGATCACTGTGAGAAAAAATAACGTTAGTAGTGTGTACATATTAAATAATAGTTATGACCAAATGAGATTCCCTTTATACATATTTATTTTTGAGTAGTAATAAACACTGAGAATAGGGAGAAAATGAGATAAGATGTAGACAGTGTGTTGAGAGAGTTATAGATATCTTGTCAGTCTGGTTTGGTGCAGGAGCAGTGGCAGTTCTTGGATAGATGTTCAAATAGTAGTTGTTTAAAACTGGGAGATTCAGGTGTGTTTTGGAGGGTGTGGGGTAGAGAGTTCCATCGTCTGGTTATTTGATTTGAGAATAGGGCTTCACCTTGAGTGTTGTTAGCTTTGTTTACTGTGAGAAAGTTTCTGTTTGCAGATCTTAGACTTCGTAGGCATGAGTAGGGAACAACAAGCTCTTTGAGGGATGGGCAACTGTCAGGATGGAAGATGATACTGTGTGAATTTAAGTTGGTAGAGACGAAGAAGGTTAGGTAGCTCAAGCTAATTTAATTTATGTAGAGCAATACAATAGTGAGTTTGGTGTGGAAGGTTAGCTCCAAAATGGGCTATTTTGTTGTAGCAAGTTTCCAATTTGGTTAACATGTTATGTTATGTTATGTTATGTTATGTTATGTTATGTTATGTTATGTTATGTTATGTTATGTGGGAGTAAATTACTGTAAGACAATGGGAAGGAGAGTAGAGTAATTGGAGTCAATTACAGATGTTTAAAGGAGAGCTTTTCTATGAAGAGAGCGATTAATTCTAACCATATGGAGAATGGAATGCAAAAGGAAATTTAATAGAAATATGATAGTTGGGGAAAATTAATGTATATGTGTCCAATGCTAGCATGTTAAGAAAGGGTCGGCTTTGTTGTCAGCAGTCTGTGAAACAGATGGGTTGTGCTGGCACATGGCTCTAAAATACTTAAATGGAATAGAAGCGATGGAGAGAGGTATAGAAGTTAGGGAGAGAGGTAATAAACCTAGCTATACATAGGTTTTGTGTCACAAGAGATGTGAAAATCAGCTCCAGGCAATAATGTAATCCTAGAGTCTAGTGTGTTGCTTTGTGTTGTAAGTTTACAATAATGACAAGTAATTTGGCAGTTGTTTCTAAAAATGTACAAACACTATAGTACAGTAGGAAAAATAATAGACTTTGCTTCCTCCAGAGGTAGAGTGTCAGTTGCAGTAAGCAAAGAGGTGAGATGAGTATAGTAGAAAAACACTTTGCTGCCCCAAAAAAACAGTGTTTGTGCAGAGGGTGACTGGAAAAGACAATACAGACTCCAATGCCAGTGTCAGTAGAGTCCAGGTAAGATATGCACTCTACTGCAATGTAGAGTATAGTGGAGATAAAGAAAGGAAGACAGTTACAGCATAATCAAGACTTTAACTGGGGGGAGAGATGCACTCTACTGCCACCATAATACAGGAGGAATTAATGACAATAAGATTTAAGAAGGGTTGGGTAGGTCTTACTTTGTTGATAATGAATGTATTTGTCTAAACATATCACACAATTTGTTACCTCAGCAATTAATAACTAAAAGGAAGAATCAGTGACATCAAAAGTCTTAGATATCAGGAGAGACTGGCAGTTGTTTCTCTGTACTCAGTTTCTTATAAACTCCTTCATGGTGACCTATGTCTAGCTTTTCGAGCCATAAAAGATCCAGCCCTATTTGCCCTCCTAATCTTTCATAGATCTAATGTTACCTCAAATACTCAGTTAAAGGATATAATCTTCATCAGCAGATAAATACAACACAGCATGATAAATTCATATCCCAGTGTATTCCTCACCTCTGGAACAAACTTCCACAACATGTCAAGCAGAGAAGAAACCTTACCACCTTTGAGGTAAACCCATATAATTGGTTGGGCAGTCTCAAATTATCCCCACGTCTATCTTGTCTACCCTCCTTGAGGCTAGAGTGAACTTTTGAAAAAGTTTTTTGGCTTGGCTAGAAATAGTCTGCAAACTGATTTCCTAGTACCTACCTAAGAACCCATGAACCTATAATAGTGCTATACTAGTGTAGTGGAAAAGGGTTCATGTCAATCTGCAGAAAACTCTTTCACAAGGTTCCAAGACAGTAAAAAAACAACAGCTGAAGCAATTTTTGGCAAATCTTAGAGGTATTTTTTTCTGCAGAGGACCCTCCCATATCCTCCATGTGGGAGGATATCCCCACACCCCCAGACTTATATATACCTACACCAAGGTCACACAACAGTGGAGAAAAAGAGAAATCTCCACTGTCAGCAAAAGTTGTTTCAGCTGAATTAGTTCAAACTGCCATCAGTCAGATTAGATGTTCAGTAAGAGAAGAATGTAGCTTCAGTGTTTAGACTAGTCCCTGCTGTAATAATGTAA
The DNA here is from genome assembly GCF_019279795.1 of Protopterus annectens. NCBI lineage: Eukaryota > Metazoa > Chordata > Ceratodontiformes > Protopteridae > Protopterus > Protopterus annectens. Next base: position 434,282,236 of record NC_056746.1, on the reverse strand, counting down.
TAATATGTTACTTATAGATAAGGGAAGTAAGAGTAAATTTTAAGGCAGTGTGAATCTGGATAAGGAGGCAAAGCTATCTGTTTAAATAAGCATAAGTTAATTAAGTTTGAGGACTATATTATATTAATTAAAAGTAAGTTTCTATAGGAAGGATAAATTCTTATTCAAATGTTTCAAGTAATGTTACATTTATGATAATTTCCTTAAAGTTTATTGGCAGAATGTTTAATGATCTTGTATGGGTGGAGAGGGAGTGAGTACTGACAGTACAGGTGGACTAATGTCAGCTGGATGGGAAGGAAGTTAATACAGTTATAATAGTTTGACTGGTTGAGTTTAATAAGAGGACATGGCTTTGAGTATGAATTAAATGATATTGGGTGGGGTGCAGAGTGAAGTGAAACCAAAGGAAGCTGATCATATAGTGAATTTCTCCAGGTCTAGTTTCCAAGAACAGTCAGGGGAAGGTGCTTGGTGCCCTTACACAGTAAATAAATGTAATGAAATGTAAGTCAAGAAGGTTAAAATGTAGGGTGCATCAACAAATATTTGTATGGTTTAAAAAGATTTTCATGGATTCTGATTGTCAACTAGATTTTGACAGAATTACCTTTTACACTGATGATAGTATGATATGAGTTATTAGCTTCACGAGGTAGGAGAGTAGGTCAAATACGATTACATTTGTGTTTAATACAAAAGATAGCACTTAACTGTATATAGTGTTTATAGGTTATGCTGTTTGTCCTTTGTCTATTTTTGTTACATTTTACCATATATTAATGTTAATCTTTCATGTTTTATGACATATCAAGTATGAATGAATAATTTCTGTTCTTTTATTATCTCACCTGTAAAAGGCTTTGTTTGAGTTTGAGATGTAAAAAGAAAATAAAGAAATATTTGAAAAAAAAATTCATGGAAATACTGCAGTTAGTAACAGTATTAGGAGAAGGGGAAAGAAGCTATCAACCTTGCATTTCTGTAAGCAGAGACTCCCTTATATAGCAAGTGAATGCGTCTTATATAAGTTAAGGTGGCTAGAAAGAAGGATGAATTTAACAAATATTTTATTAGTTTAGAAGAGATTGAGTTCATGACATAAAGTAGCTAGTAAATGTGTTAGGAAAGGGGGGAAGCAGCTATCCTGAATGTATTTCAGTTCCTAAGCATGCTTGAATGATAGAATACCAAGTAATATCAGGGTTTCTGGATGGTGTTCTGTATAAGCTAAGGTGGGAAGCTACCTGTTTTCTTCTTCCCAGTCAGGGTGACATTTAGTATAGAGACTGGTGTCCAATATAACTTAAGCTCCCTAAAATTCCCTTGTATTTGGGGATCTTCTCCTGTTTCACAAAGGGATTTGAGAAACACAAAGCATGGTCTATGTATTGTGAGTCCTTCAAAATATTTAAAGGCATACTGTTGGCCCCTGCATCATGCACCCATGCACACAGACACACACACACACACACACACACACACACACACACACACACACACACACACACACACACACACACAGCAAAATTAATTTTATAAAAAGTTAATGACTGTCTGATAATAAGAGGAACCTTTCCATAATTTGGAAGGTCCAATGTAGTGTATCAATAGTGATTTATTATTATCGGTATTGATTTTAGTATTATATTCCCTGAATTTGAGTTAGTTCTTTCACCAGTGCACTCCAAGCACAGACCTTTGAAAGTGAACTGGATCAGACATTGCCATATAGACTAAGTAAAGGTCACTCCTATATAAACCACAAGAAACAGACTGCAATGAAATTTCCTGAAACCTTTCTGTGCAACTAAAGTTTTCCAGCCCTATGATATTGCTATTAAGGCATTGTGCCTTTTCAAGTTCTTTCAGGTGGCTTGTTCAAAGTCTACAAAATACAGTGTTATGTTCAAAAATTAATTAGAATAATGAGGTATGCTGTCCCTAAAGTGGCTAGACATGCTGTTTAGAATTAGAGGAACTACAGAATGTGCTTTCTTGACTTTGGTAAAAACACACAGTGGTCAAAGTTTAACTTGTTTTTCACTTCTCCTAGAAATGTAATAATTGTGTCATTTTTTTCGTATTTGACCAGTTATGTCTTTTTTCTAGATCTCATTATATTATATGTGCTAACATTAAAAGACAGGTCATTACTACTAAACCAGGTGTATATTTTGGAAGATAATCTTGGAGAAATTAGTATCATTTATTGAAGTAATTATGCTACCTAGCTTGCTTCATCAGCATATTTGATTATCCATTGTTCATTTACCACTTTTATTTTCATAAGATCATGTCTAGGCAAATAGATTTGACAATAGTAGACCAAAGAGGAGTAGCCTCAGTACAGAGCCCACTGTGACACCATTGGTAAACTCTGCCAGGATACAGGTTTACTAGTGGTGTCGCACAGGACTCTATACTGGATATTGTTACTGTTTTATCCTGCTGCTTAACCAGTGATTTCCCTATTGAATTATGCATAAAATGACAATTGTTAATTAGAACACTTGAGGGAATAATTGACAATTGTCATTTAGTCCCTGAAGTGGAATAGTGTTGAATGCTTTAGCAAGGTCAAGATAAACTATGTGTGTTGTCATACCTTCATCAGGTATTACTGTTACTTCTTCAAAGAAGGCCATACAATTCAGTAAACAATATCTCCCTTTAACATACCCATACTGTTCCACATAAAATAGAAATGTATCTTCTGTGTCATTTTGGATAAGTTCTAGTATGACTCGCTCTATGACTCAAAATAGAATAGTGACATGTCCAAAACTGGACCCTGTGTGACCCCCCCCCCCCCAACCTTTGACAATTGGTGCCACTGTTGTTTGTTGTCATAACTCAGGGGACATGTCCATATATTTACAATTTTTCATGCATGACTGTTATAAGTTCATAGGTTGGTACTAGGCTATCGGTCCTAGGGCCTATACAGGCCTAGCCATAACAATTCTCTGGCTATTTCTCCCCACACTATTTGCTAACCTGGACCCCTGTCTAGCAGGGTGACTGACGTGATCCCCGGGGTGAATTTCTTTTCTCCCATCCAATTTTCAAGGTTCCTTTTGAAGAGGGCCAAAGAGGCACTCTGCTTGACATGTATGGGCAGTCTATTCCAGAGTCTGGGGAGTCTCTGAGTCAAGAACCTATCCCTCCAGCATGTTTTGTTTATTGTGATGGCAAGGTTTAGATCCCTGGAGCGTGTGGCTCTGAGGGATTGGGATTTCTTTAAGTGTAGCATGTCCAACAGTGCTATTGTGGTATGGTGGTATAGTCAGGTTTTCCTTGATTCTATACAGGAAACAATCAAGTATGATATTTGATTCCATGGAATTTGAGATTTTAATTTTACTGGCAGCAGCTATTATATCTACAGATGTTCAGCCTTCCCACTGCTGCAGTCACCTTTAGGCTATATGGGCATTTTCCCTGCCCAGCAAACAACAATCAGCAAGGTTCACAAAGCTCTGGCTCCCCTCAACATCTTCACTCTGACTGCTGATTGGCTAACCCCAAGTTGGGAAATCAGCAGTCAGAGTGTAGATTTATTCAGTACTTTCTTGCATCTCAAAGAGAAGCAGCTTAGAGGCTTCATAGGAGCAACAACTGGCTAAAAGATTTATTTCCATTGGGAAACCCCTCCACAAATAATTTGTTACCCTTTCATGAAAATACTATTTTAATTTATTTTCTGACTAAAAGTAGCATTTCCTCTTTAAGAAACCTGGTACAGTATTTTTTCAGTATTGGAAGTTTTGTGTCAGTGATCGCTATTTTTAGCTATTGTTTTTAACTAATTTAAGAAAACATTATGTTGTGTAAACCTTAGATCATGTGACTAATAGTTTTACTTTGGGATGGGTGGGCAGGAATATGTTTTATTAGTGTAGTACTTCTGTTCAGTTTGTGACAACCTGCTTGCCATGTTCTTTTTCTTAGTGTTATTTAAACTTTAAAAGTAGTGCCAACAGGAAATTTGTTTGCTGCTTGTGCTTTTAACTTGTGAAAGGGTTAAGATAAAGGAGTCTGAGTGTAAGTGTGCTGCTTGTATACATTCAATAACAACTTACCTTCTGACCGACTTGTTCCAGCAGCATTTATCACGTTTGGCATCTCTTCCATGTTTATAGCATGGATACTTACTCCGGTCTTCTTGTTTCCACTCCCACTTTAAGTAGAAAGAAAAAAGTATTTACCAAGGAGCCCTTGCTTGTGCGGTGGGTTCATTCAATGCCTCCATCAATAGCTGATGAATGTGTAGTGGTCTCTGGTTGTTCTTCAGACCCTTCACCTCTCTAGCTTCCTCTGGCGTTGCCCTTTCAGCCACCATGAATCAGTGGTCAGCCACATTCTCTTTGACTGTTCCAGTCTCAAATCTAAGCATTGAAGAAAACATTTTCTATAGGGCTAGAAGACACTCTGGCAGATTCTTCACAGGGTAAATGAGGCAAGAGACCATTAGACCAGTCAAACATACCTCATTCGAGTTGGTCTCCTTCCACAGGGACTCCTGTAAAGAAAACACAAACAAATAAACATTGTTTAACAGAAGAATTCATTACAGTTAAGAAAGATGATTTTCTTACTTTAGCAAGACGTACATTACAGGCTACAAATACTGATGTCCAGAAGCCATTACAGGTGGCCATCCCTTGTAAAGAAATTTCTGAAGAAACAGGGTCTGATGATTCTGATGATGACAGAGATACAGCTTCTTCTTGTACAGATTTACCGTCTAACTCACTGTGAGGAAAATATTTATTCTTACTTTTCTAAGGAGGATTTGGTTGTAATCAGGCCATAGCCAGGATGAATAAAGTATTTTTATGGCAATAATTAGATGTTCCCCACGATATTATGACTTGTTACAAATGGATATTCCTCATTCCTCACCCATGCCTCCTACACTATCAGCCATGGAGAATGTGTTGAATGCTGCCTGTAATCATCCTGATACCCAGATGTTAGTCCGTAAAAAGGCAGTTAAAATGTGTAAAATACCTCACACTAATCAATTTGTTTCTTCTCAGCTTAGATCAGATCCACTGCTTTGCCTGTTGTCAGTAGATTGATACTGAACACTCATCCTTCTACTGTTAACAAGGAAGGCATCATGTTAGACTGCCTAATTAAGAACAGTTTTCCTTCTTCCACTTTAGATTTTGAATTCTCAATTAACAGGCATAAATGTGGAAGTTTATTTTTTGTCATATGGACAGTTTGAGGGAATTTGCTACCACACGTCCTACAAAAGATAGCTCTTTGCTGAATCATATTGTTTCTACCTTGTCCAAGGTATCCAAATATGCATTGAAAAGTGTGTATGATTCTGCAGATACTGTGTCTAGGGACTGCTACTAAAACTGTGTTGAGAAAATATGATTGAGTACATATCAAAGATTTGCTCATGAGGCAAAGTCTGAAAACTTGGAGTCTGCTTTAGACAAGGAGATATTGTTTTGCTCTTCTGCAACCCAGGTGAAACAATTTGAGGAATGAGGAAAATTGATTCATGGAGTTTTCAATAGTCCCTGATAAGCAAAACTAATCATATTCTGGCAAACAAGGAGCAAAAAAGAGATGGCTGGAGGCAAACAACAATTAAAAACAAGGATCCTTTCAGAAAAAGGGACAGACCAACTTTACAGAATGACTATGCCAGCATTCCATTCCCCTTCCCTCCAGTCAGTATCTCCCCAGATCTGTTCCAGAAGCTGGCTTTTAACATCCCCCTTTGGCAAAAGATTGTCTCAGACTCTTGAATGTTTAAAGTGATGCAGGAGGATTACAGATGGCACTAGATACAAAAACCTTCTTTTCTGGGAATTCCTCCCAACCCTCCAAACCAAACAAAATATTTTCCTCAGGTTCTTCAGTTTTTACACACCCTGAGGGTTATAGAACCAGTGCCTGGAAATCAAAGAGGCCAAGGCTCCTATTCCAGAATGCTTCCGGTAGCAAAGAAAGATGCCTCTTGGAGACCAGTACTAAATCTTTCATTTCTGTATGTGAAAGAACTGAAATTCAAAATGCTGGCCCTGCAGAATCTGTTAACTCTCATTCATCCCATGAGCTACATGATAATACTAGACTTAAAAGATGCTTATTATCAAATTTCTATAACCACAAGCTTCAAGAAACTTCTGAGGTTCTCTGTATCTACATCACATCATCAGCTTTTTGCATTACCCTTTGGATTATGTACAGCTCCAAAGGTGTTTACTAAATGTCTAGCCCCGGTCATAGCTCACTGAAGACTGAATGGTATTCACATATTTTCTTAGCTGGATAACTTGCCTATCTTTGGAGAGTCTTTATCCAGATGACATGGGTCATTTACCTGAGTTATGTCTTGTCTGGCCAATCTGGGCTTCTAGATAAATGTTAGTAGCTCCTTCCTTCTTCTCTCTGTCTCACAGGATTATATTTCTTGATTGCCTTCTAGATACCTCTCTTAATAAAAGGCCTTCCTGACACAAGCAAATGTGGATTTTTTTATCTGGAAATTTTCCTACGTTTCTCCAATCAGCCTCAGACTTCTGTAAGAGAATTTCTCATGATCCTACAGTTCATGGCTTCTATGATTCTCATGATTCCTCTAACCAAGTTATACATGATAAAGATGTAATGGTTTCCAAAAATACATGGACCCAACATTTACATCCTCTGTAGCATGGAGTTTTGGGCTTTCTGAAAATAGAACTACATTGGTGGAGTCAACAAATTCAGCTGAACTCAGATTTCTCTTTCTCTCCTCAGGCCCCAAACAAATCTCTCCTCAGAGATGCTTCAGATTTTGCATGGGTAGCAGTCTCCATGGGGGGTAAATTACAAGGCCTGACAATGATTCCGACAGACCAAAGAACATCAATATAAGCTTAATATAAGCTTAGGTCATCTATTACCCAGTTTAAGCGCAACCTAGACCAGTGGATGGGGAATAGGAAATTTACTCTAGCCTGGCATCCATGTCTCTTATGGAAAGGGGTAATTTATAAATGCCTTGCCGTCAATGTCCTATTTGGATACATGACATCATCTTTCTTTTGGGAACATTTGGCTTGACTTAGAAAGGCTCCCTGGGGCATTAGCCTAGTAGCAATCTATGAAAGGGGAAGGGGATGTTGCTCGTGATCTATGCCTTAAAATATAGGCATCACCTATGGTCATCAGGATCTTTACAAGTGATTACAGAGAATACTACAGTCATGTGGTGTATAAACAAGCTGGGAGGTACAAGGCTATATCCCCTATGCAAGCTGGTTATGATGGCATGGGAGGTAGCTATACAGCATTCCTTAACCCTCCAAGTATTGTACATTCTGTTTGAGCAAAACATAGTGGTAGACAAGCTGAGGAGTATCAGGACAGACCCATTTGAATGTAAATTGAATAAGAGGGTTTTCCAGAAACTGATTCAATTGTGGGAATACCTCAAATAGATCTATTTGCCTCCTTTCAAATCAGGCAGCTGAACAAGCTCTACACCAGGTCATTGCAAGCAAGCCTGTAAAACAGATGCATTTTCATTCTACTGGCTGAGAATGTTCCTTTATGCTTTTCTACCCTTTCCACTGATATCCAGGGTAATTCTGAAGATTCAGAAGGACTCTCCAAAAATCATTATGGTGACTCCCTTTTTGCTCTCCTTTCTTATGGAACTGGCCAAGGACAATCACTACACACATCCTCACAGACTGGCTCTAGTCACATAGGACAGGAGGAGTATGATACCACCTAATGTCAATCAATGTCAAATGATGCTCTGGATGATTCAATTCTATTATCTCTTAGGCACTTATCTCATGAGGATGTGCATCAGGTACTAAAGGGGGCAAGAAAACCTTATTATAGAAAATCCTACATCTCTAAGTAGAAGTGATTTTCTAGTTGGTGCCTAACCAATAACTAGGGTCCTGTCATGGATTTTGTACCATGTGTGCTCAAATATTTGGGTGGGTTACCATTCTCTGGTCTCTCTTATTCCTCTATAAAGGTATATCCTGTGTCCATTTCTGCATGCCTGCCCATATATCCTCCTCTTTCTCCTCTGTTTATGATAAAACAGTTTCTGAAAGGATAATAACAATGGAATCCAGTGGTACTAGCCAGATATTTAATATTGGCTGGTAGCTACTGGATTCCAACATGATTTTTTTTTAGTTATTGGTTGGTTCTTTTTGATAACATTATTACCACTTCCGTCTGGTTCTCGGTTTCTTTTTTTTCTGCAATTTGATTTTTATTAGCGTTTTTTTGAAAAACACATACAGTATTAATAACAGATCACATAAAAAACAAATAGGCACAGAACGAGTAATTGGATACAATTAGTAATACCTGCTTAACTACAAGTACAAACAGTCCAGTGTTACAAGAGGAAAGTAATTGCCTTCATTATGCAAGTGCTTAAGAGTTTAACAAAGAATAGTGAAAGGCAGTAAGTTGAGATACAGGTATCCAATATTCAACTATGATGATATGTAACCAAGTATCTAAGACCCATTTGCTTTAACTATATACATTATATACATCTGACTGTCACTAAGTGAGAGGATATTAATAGAAGTAGGTTAGTTGTTATTGCATATACAAGGGTGAGAGAAAGTGTGGTGATAAGGTTTCTATTGTGATCTTTCATGGGTTAGAGCGAAGGTAGAGATTAGAGATGAGAAGTATCTGACCCAGTGTTAAGATGGCAATGAAAGTAGGGGTATTAGGTGAGAGAGATGGTTCTCAGTTTCTGAAAGGAGTTTTACACCTGACACCTCCTCTTAAACAAGTTGCTTTTCCTTGGGATCTCAATTTGTGCTGTAATACTTGACTGTGTCACCTTCTGAATCTCCTCATGGTGCTAATTTAAGGTTCTTGACTTGGAAAACCATATGTATTCGTCATTTAAATGACATTTTGCAAGAAGAGTATCTGAGTTGCAAGCTCTCATAGTAGGTGAAACTTACCTCATATTTCACAGAGATATGGTCACATTCTATCAAACACCCGTTTAATGCCCAAAGTGTTTTCTTTGAATCAGGACTCTCCCATTTTTCTACCCAGAACCTAAAAAACAGGGAGAAAGGATTCTGCATACTGTAGATGTGCATAAGCAGCTCAGATATTAAACTGATAGCATTAGAAAAGCTGATCAGCTATTTACTTCTTATCAAGAGACAAAAAGGAACATCGTGTGTCTAAATGAACAATTTTCATGTGGTCCTCCTCAGCTATTGCTTTTTGTTATTCCCACCATGGCAAACCCATTTCAGGCAGTATCAAGGCACATTCTACTTGGCTTCCTCGATGACAAACCGGAAAGGGATGGACTGTAGTAGCATTCCAGAAGCAGGGGCTCCTGGATCAATGTTCTTCCTCCTCCCAGATTAGGCTCTGGTAATCAAATCCTAAAGCCTAAAGACTACTTCAGCAGTGGGAATGATGAACATAGCAGAGTTGTGTAAGCAGGCATGACACTGTCACAAGCACCTTATAAAATCCAGTGAAATTTTGTATTGGTTTTATTTTATTTTATTTATTTGTTTGTTTGTTTGTTTGTTTGTTTGTTTGTTTGTTTGTTTGTTTGTTTGTTTACTGGTAAAGTGCGACTGGGATAATATCTCAATTTCAGTAGAGGCCCAGGGAGAAAAGCTCCATATTGACATAACTTGGTTATGGACGAATAAATTTATTACAATCATCTTCTTTCAGCTGTTCCTGTTAGGGGTCGCCACAGCAGATCATCTGTTTCCATTTCTTCCTGTCCTCTGCATCTTTCTAATACAAAACAACAACATAGTAGCTAACTAAAAGATTCAACTTCAGTTCATATAGTATGAACCTGTACATACATAATGCAGATATTTGGACAGTTATAACAAGCTGAAAAGGAATATTATCAATAGTTAAAGTATTTATAATTTGCAGTTCATAGGGATGATATTAAATCACTGAGTCACTCTTTGGAACAGAGATGAACAGGTAATATAGCCTGAGCAAAATTATACTTATTCTTTAGCTAAGAAACATATTGACTATGTTTGGAGAGAAGGAATTGGTACAAAGCAGGGTGGAATGAGGGAGGAGCAAGTTCATCCTCGGGCAGTGCAGGAGCAGAGCCAAGTCTTATTTAGGTAATCTTTTAGTAGTAGTTTGAAGTTGGAGAGGTTAGAGGTAGAGCTAATTTGCAGTGGGATAGAATTCTATTTCGCAGCAAGAGAGAATGAGTAGAGACTTTGGCCAGAGGATATGAGGGGGTTTATATATTTTTAGAAGATGTTGTTCGTTAGATTGAAGTAGTCTATTAGGGTGGTAGGAATACTGGTGGTCTATTAGAGTGGATGCCCCCAGCTTATTTTTAACTATAGCCTGAATGTTGATTAGGGTGGCATACCATATAAGAGAGATGGGAGAAGGTAGGTAGTGGCAAGAGTAGTTTTGGTGGTGTTGCTAAGGAATATTTTTATGCCTGTAGTGCATTCCTGTTTTTTTTGTGAGTCTTTTTATGTTCTTGTGAACATGCAGGTCAAATTTAAGGTTATCATGTATAATCACTCCAACAAGTTTAATATGGGAGGATATTTCAATGTTAGTTTTGTTTAGTAAAAAGATTTTGAAATTCACTTTTTCAGGTATGTGTGATTTGGGGAAGAATATCAGTAATTTTGTTTATTTCAGCGTTGAGTTGTAGCTGGGCATTATGGAGTCACTTCTTAATGAAGGAAAAAGCTTGTATGATATGGAGTAGTTGACACAGGCTGTTACATGCACATATAAGCATGGAATCATCTGCATATTGTATAAAAGAGACCTACAGGGGTTACAGGTCATTGATAAAGATATTAAAGAGGATGGGACCAAGAATAGAGCCTTGGTTTAAGCGAGTGGAGACTTAGAGGTAGGGAGACAGAGTATTCTGCCATTTTACAGACTGGAACCTGTCAGTTTAACAGTTATTATTTCTTTTTAAAACACCTTTATTAAATCATCACTTGTGATGTTAACAGTTATTGAACCACAGTAATAAAGAAGGGGATTGTTCCAGTAGAGACAGTTTGCACATGAATTTAGGGTGAAAAACCGTACTGACAACTTTAGACAGATCAAGGAATAGGGAGGTATTTTACTCAGATTGTGTAATGTTGTATAAAGTTGTAGTTTATAGGAAGTGTTAAGTTTAAGTCATTCTTTCCAAGCTTTGTCTCTAATAAGATCTTGCTTTCCAACTATATCCCTTAAACTAAGACAGCTCTCAAAAGGAAGGTAGTAAACAAAAACTTAAGACTTGCTAAGCAACAGATGTGTCATGAAGCATGAGCCACTGGTGAAATCTAAGTCAGTAAGCATGCAGCAGCAGTAAGCTCTGAGATGAGTAAGCATGTGACAGTGGTAAGATATGAGGTCAATAATTATGTAAGCTTTGAGATCACTAACCATAGAGTAGTACTAGGCTAACTGTCCTCGGGGGGGACATTTTATGCCTAGCCAATTACCCCATGTGGGGATCAAACCCTGCACTTTGTGTTTCTAAGGTAAGCACCTTAACCATTATGCCAACCTCCCACCCGTGACAGTAGTAAGTGCTGTGATCAATGAACATGTGGCAGTGGTAAGTTTGTAGATCAGTAATTGTGTGATAGATCTAAATTCTGTGATCAATAAACAAGTGACAGTGTGACAAGTGTGAATTGGCAAGAATATTACAGTAATGATCCTGTCATACTAATGAATTGTGAATTTAGCAGTCACCTGACAGTGGTGAGCTCTTGAGTCTGGTCTTTAAAACAAGAAAATATGCGATGTTTTGCACTATTTTCACTCAGTTACATTAGTAAAACCAGCTAAACTTGCAAAATGCAAACTGCAGATGGAATTCATTTGGAAGAATGCAATTCATCTCACAAAGTCCCTAGAGTCTTGTAGAAGGGGGTATGTTGATAGCATAGTGTGTACAAATCTGCTGTGTGATCTCAGCAGAGATATCTACATGTTTTCTGAATGACAATGTAGAAAACAATCAAACCAACAGATACCTGTCCTTGGATAGAGTTTTAAGAGCAGCAACACAGGGGACATTACCAGCAAGAATGCACTTCACAAATGTGTTTGTTTAGCTACCAGATTGGTCCCACTGGGCAATATCCATTCTCATGGGAGGCCTTTGGAGAAAAGCTCCAAGAAGTAAATTGCACATAGCTACATCCAAAGCTCTTAAAATCATCTGCAGTACAGTAATGTGATAAGTATTTATCTATAACAAATAAATTACCATTTTAGTTACACATGATATACTGTTGTGGTATGTAACATCAATTATAAATAAGTAAAATGAGGGCTGCATCATGTACTTTAACAATAGGGGATGGATTCCAAATGAGTTTTCTCAGTGCAAGTATACGCTGATTCCAAAAGACTTGATATAATTTAAGTAACTAACTCTGGTCTGAGGCCTATCTGTAAACAGACTTACAAAGGAGGCCAGATCCCAAAAGCCATGCTGTCAGCCTGCTCTTAGTGTAAGTCATCACAAACACTGAGAACAAGTCTTTTAGAATCATGCTCGAGGAAATAGTCATCCTCCTTTCCATAGTACATGGTAAGTCAGCTAAGGAACTTAAGATTATTATTTTTCTTTGGTTGGTTTGAAGACTTTGCTGATGAAAATCAAATGATCAGATTGTCATCTTTATTTCTCTTATGTTTCTTTTCATATTTGTGCATGACACAAAAAATGGTTAAGTAGCTTTGGCCTATGTCATATAGTTTCTATGTTATTGCATTACCATATACAGAAATCTCTAGTATATGTATTTTAATTTTATATATATTTCTGTCTCACTGTTCTCTTCTTTACTGATTTAAATCTGTTTGTTTCTGATGAAATGTTTATTCTTACTACTTTGGTATTAACACTTCTTAAAGGAATTTACATCATTTTCCACTAATCATAAGCTTCTCATTAGATAACCACAATCCTGGAAAAACACAGTCACCAAGTGGCTACATATCCTGAAACAATCACCACAACAAAGCTCAACTGCACATTAAAAACTAAAAAAAAAAAAATGTGTAATATTAACTTCAAGGGTTCACAAACAAGAAAGGGAAACAGTTATTACTGGCTTACATCAACTATTCCCTGTACAAAAATAGAGGAACTGCTCAGTGATCAGAGGACTTAATCGCAAGTAGATCTTCATCAATGTCACCTTCAGGCAGTAATATTATAACATCGGTGATTTTCCTATCAAATCTGCAACAAGATGTCCCGATTCCTTTCTTTTCTCCTGATTTTAAAGGCTGTCTTTACAATGTATATATTTTTCCAGCACCGTGGCATAGAAGGATAAAGCATGGCTGGGTTCATTTAGTGGCTCCTGGGAAGTAAATACTGTGGGAAGAAATAGCCAGGGAAACGTTATGGCTAGGCTTGTATAGGCCCTAGGGCCAATAGCCTAGTACCAACCTATGAACCTATGAACCTATAACCTAATATGCTGGCAGGGAAAGATGGGAGTGCCTCTTCTGAAGGGGAGGGCATATACTTCTACACATCTGTATGACTGATCACAATGAAGGTTGGGGATGAACAGAGGAGGTGTAGCCTAAGGGGGGGGGGCATTGGCTGAGTTGCCACAGAGGAAGGAAGCTGCACTGCCAACCCTCTGACACTTAAAAAGTGCATTCAGAGAGACAGGGAGGGTTAGAGAATAACAAAAATACCCCAGCAGCAATATTATTCTGGACCAGAGTCCTTGAGCTATTCACTGACCCTGGACATGGATCTGGTAGAGCCTGGAGGAAGCTAAGGTGAGGTCAATAGGCCTCATGAATGAGGAGAAGGCTGGTAGCAGCTTATGGTCAGTCGCAAACAGCCAAAAAACAAAAAAAACTATGTTCTATAAATTGATTGTTTATAGCAAGTTGTTTATAGCAACTATGTTCTATAAATTGATTGATTATAACAAGCTCAGATGCTCATAAGCCTAGTACTTATTATACAGCAGGAACTTCTTATTGTAACATTTGTTAATGTCTGTTATGTACTTCACAGATAAAGATTCTAGTTGTCTACTGATGTACTATGTTCTTCATCTGTAAATATGTTGTAAGTAATTGCTATGTAAATTGTTAATCGCTATGTAATCCAATGTAACTACTGTCTGTTTATTTTAACTGTGGAGCTTTTCTCCCCGGGCCTCCGCTGAAAATGGACCTATGTCCAGTCGGACACTCCCAGTCAACAAATATAAATAAAATAAAATAATAAAATAAAATAAATATAATTGCTGTATCATTTCCATATTACTTATTTGTCTTCTGACATTGGTCTATGTAATGGGTAAAAAGGATCCCTAGACTAGTCCATTCACTTTGCTAACAAATTAATTAATTCACCAAGATTCTATCCTATTACAGTTACTGCTGAAAATATGTGAACGTCTCTGTGCTGACTCGTCATAGTTTTCAAACACCAGATCAACAAATAGTATAACTTTTAAGTTCAGTGATGTATGTCCCAAATAGAATCGTTAACAAACATTGAAACTTGGAATGGTCCCAGCAATAGCATTTGGGATGCACTAATTAAAGTGGTGCTGGGAGGGCATTTCAGTCCTTAAAACATATGATTCACATGTAGCCCAGTGCAAAGCAGATAATGGACAACTTCTGTAGTAAAAGACCATGGTGTGCCAAGTCCAAAGTGTCCCAGAGGCTCACAGATATATTAGTACAAATACAGCTGTAGTAAATGCCTGCATATATATAGTCACATAATTTACTGTACAGTCAGGAGGTACAGTGTCAAAGTATGGTGTCTGCAACCGTAAGGTACTTCCCTTGAGGGGGATAACAGTGAGATCATTATGCAAATATCCAGGATTAAGGAAGTAGGCATTTGCATGTTATAAAAGAAACAAGATTATACAATACACAGGTGTCTACCTTTTGTAAAGTGGGTTTAGAAAGGAAGTTACAATCATCTCAAAAGCAAAGTGGACTGTTCTCCAAACCAGATGCTAAGCCTGAGAACAGCTGAAGTGATTAGATGTGTAGCAATGCCAAAAGACAGTCCTTTGTAATGTACAGGATTGTCTGGTAAATAGCTCACCATGAAATCCAGAGCCAATAATGCAGTGTAGTGGTTTCCACAGGACCATAGAAAAGCCAATCTGTTACATTTGTTATGATGACCTATGAGAATCCATCATAAGAAAACATGCCTGTAATGCAAAATGTAGGTACAGGAATACGGATACCCATTACATGTCTCTAATCAAGGACAGCTAGCAAATGCATGACATCTGTTGAGCATTTGCTTGGGACAGATTCACGCATATGTACATATGCTGGAACAGTATACTCTTGTTATATACAGATGCAAACACACATACTCTAATGCTAGCTTTACATCACATGTCCTCAACATCCTCTAAGAATGCATTATGTGAAAGTTAGAGTTACAACTTTAAGCTACATGCGGGCTGGGATTTTGGGAATTTGTATGTCTTGTCCTGTAATGAGTGCCAAGCCTTCTATACTGTTAAAATTATAGAAGAATTGAGCACTGCTTTACAGAACATTATTCAGAAATCAGAAGCAAATAATCACTAAAACATTTTACAAGCACATTAATGACAACAGTGATCAATGTTCTTTTCTTTTTTTCCATATTTATTTTTGTTTTCCAAAAGTATATTACAGTTGATAACAATACAAACAATCATGAAAATTGTCAGATACAAAGTAATATTTGTTTCAGCATGCAGTAAGGTCATATTTCTACTAAGTCACATAGCATAAAACCCATTTACTATTTATTTTCAAACTTTAACAGGAAAATGCATATAATTATCCTAAGTGCATGGTGTAGTAAACTCTAACACACTATATACAATATTTACAACAGGTGCAACAGCAGCTAAAGGGCAGAAGCATGATAGGTGAATGTTCTTTTCAGTTTTGACTCATTGAGAATGTTCAGCATAATGAAAGGGGTGGAAACTTCAATGCATGCAGAAAACTTTCTGAATATTATTGGATAACTCTTCCTAGAGCTGATGAACAACACAGTCTGAATGGCTTGCTCACGATCAATCTAGTGTTAAGATGGTTTTGTTTCAATCAAACACTGGGGAAAGCACTTAGGCTATCATGAACACTTGTGTGTTTATACTTTTCAATAAAATGTCTCTAATTTGGTCCTTTGAGGCTTTCCTGTGTGCTTTTTAAGATTCACCCACACATGCACACGAACACATGTATGCATGTGTGCAAACACACTTTTGCTGCAGGTGGCTGGGAAACAATTGGACGGGTTCCTAAAATAAAACTGATTGAGATTGTTGATATCAAAGGCTAAATGTTTAGCCTGTGGAGAATTGCTCTTTGGGCGAGACCTCTGTCCTTTTCTATCAGGTGTTTCTCCTCTCTCCAGTGTTGTGTAAATGTAAAGTTACTGTGTATGTACATGGGGGTGTAAGAGGATTTTCCATCACATGAAGGATATAGAGGGCTTGTCCCCTATGAAAATACTTTTTTAGATGTGTGTGTGAGGGTTTAGGGGAAGTGTGTTATCTATCACTTTTTCATTAAGCAGTATTTTTTTTTAATTGTGCATCGGTGTTTTAGAGGGAAGCACACACGCACTTCACAAGCACACACAAACACACACACACACACACACACACACACACACACACACACACACACACACACACTCTCTCTGGAACAATGCACTGCTTCCATATGTAGTTGGCAGCATGCAGTGGCCCACCACAGCTGGCTACAGTCATGCTGATGCAACTTTCCTTACACCGCATCTTTATACATATACACTGTATGGATTGCTGACATCATTTGTAATTTGAAACTGGCACAAACATCTGTGTATATTCAGTGTAATAGTCTGACAAGTTTCCTAAATAAGGCATACTGGCACAAGGTCCATCCCTGAATGTAATGTATGCTAACTGCCAGATTTCAGTTATGTATAGCATGCATTGGGTGGCACAGTGCTGTAGTGCTTAGCGTCGTCATCTCATAGCAAGAGGTTCTCCACTTCGATTCTTGGCTGGGTGTCTTCTATGCAGAGTTTGCATGTTATTCCTGCATTCGTGTGGGTTTCCTCTGTGTGCTCCGCTTTCCTCCCACATTCCAAAAACATGAATCTGGAGAGTCAATCCCCGGGACTCCACTGAAAATGGGTTCTTTCCCAGTCAAACTTTCCCGGTAAAAAATATTAAATAAATAAATGATTGTATAATCCACACATATCTCTCAATCCACATATATCTCTCAGTCTCTGAAGAATAAAAATTGTAGCACTAGCTTTTAAAAATCATAATAGAGGGTCTGAAGAGGGGAACTTTCTTATTTTGCCTTACAACAGAGCATCTTCATATAATTGGCCAGATATAGTTAGTAATAAGAAAACTTTACATAGGCTTAGTTTAGTTATTGAATCATATATGTTGCTTTAGACACACTTAGACAGATTTACCTTTAAAAAGGACATCAAAAAATCCAGGAGGAAGAAAAAATCTGATAACAAAATATGCTTACATTATAGCAGCTGAGAGATATGCCAAGTAGCAGTACCATGAACAGCTGTTGGTGTTGTACCATCCTTTATTCATGCAGTAGTCAGAAACACAGCTGTGATGAGGGCACAGGGACAGCACCAAGAGGCAACGCTGTTGCAGCGAGCTTCTTAATCTTCTCCTTTTCAATTCATACCATGGCACAGGCCATCTCGGCACTGACCAGCTGTGCACTCGACGCATGCATGTCATAGTGACATGTAAACCCAGTGCTTCAGGCTTTGGCTTTACCAAAGCAATTAATGCATGATATCATACACACATACACAAATAGACACACTCGCACACACACGCACACACACACACACACACACACGTACATGTTCACTATTTGGCTTTCTTAGCATTTCTTTTGAAGGCTTGTTCAAAATCCTTGTGCCTTAAAGGAAAGTGTGTATTTAATATATGTGTCTTGTAGCTTATGGTATTTAAAACAACAGGGTTATATATTATTCCATGACTACTTCAGTCCTTAGAAGGAGGAGGGAGGGGGCAGTGACTTCTTCCTGCAATGGATAAACAGAATGAAAACTGTTGGTTCAGTAGGTGCATTGACACCTTTTTGATTGTATAGTGAATCTTTTTAAAAAATGTAATGCCCCTTGGGTTGTCTTCACTTGCCTGCAGTATTTATGTGTTTGCCTGCTAAGGATTTAAATCTTGGATTATCCGTGCCTACAGTGGACAGAGTTCACAGAAAATTTAGCACAAGCCATGCAAATTTCAACCAAAACAAATTTTACGAGAAATGAAGCAGCTCAGCTGCTCTTCAATTCTCTAAAGAGCTGTTTCCAAGTAAACGTCTGTGAACATCAAACACACTGTTAGTATATCCTTTCTCTATAGCACTTCATTCATATTATTTCTTACCCAGTTTTGTTAAATCCGTCCACAACCTCTTTTTCCAATTCTGCATATGGGGTTGGGGTGTTACTTCAACAGTAACAATCCTCTAGAGCTAAAGTTCACACTGCCTGTTAGGTAGCCCTGCTACAGCTCTTCTTCCATACTATACACTTGCACACTCACGCACACCTATACCCAATTTAGAGTGTCCATTCCACCTACTGCATGTCTTTGGAATGTGGTAGATAACCAGAGCACCCAGGAGAAACTCAATTCAGTCTTTACCTCTGATTCTGGGACATTATTTCATGAGTTCAAAGCCCTCCCCTAGAAGAAGTGCTTTCACACATCCAAAGAGTAGTTAGTCCTTAAGGCCTCTTGACTGTACCCTCCTCCTCCTCCTCTTCTTCTCCTCCTCCCTGCCTGTTTTTTCTGTTCATCCCAACCCCTCTAGATCTCATCTCCCTGACATGATCTTGCATATCCATATCATGTCCCTCCATCTCTTTTGGTCACTGATGGGAGGTCATGTCCCTCTGACTCCTCTAGTCACTAATGAAAGGTCCTGTAACTCCTCTAATCTGGGTTCAAATCCTTTCCCCGACAACCCACACATCCTTCTTGTGGCTTTACTCCAGACCCCTTCCAGCAGTCTGATCTTTTCTTCCTTGCATGACCTGCAGAAACACATGCAGAACTTAAAAGTATGGCTTGAACAGGCCCCTGTACAATGAAAGTATGATCTCTGTGCTTCTGGAGTCTATCCTCCTGAGGATACACCCCAGCATTCTGATGGCTATTTCAGCTGCCCATTCACTGTACTCCTGGTGGTTCAGTTCTTTATAATCAACAGCCCAAGATGCCTTTCCTCATCAGTTGTCATCAGCTCCACTCATCCAAACTGATAATTTACACCAGGGTTGCTGTGTCACGAGTTCAGTACTTTTAACTTGTTTGCATTGAACAGTAACTGGTAGCTTTCCACCCACTCCTTTCCAGATCCTTCCTCAGACTTTTCCACCCTTACTCCATTGCTCCACCTAACTTTCTGTCATCAGCAAAGAGTTTTGAGCATATTTTCTTTTCCCTGAGACATATATGAAATGACCACTCTGAAAAGTACTGAACCCAAGTGCAGTCCCTACAGAACTTCACTTGTCCCTTTTCTAATTTCTGTCATTGTTACTTTCACAAAACTCCTCTCTGTATTACTATTCAGATCTGCAGTAGTCCCTTTCTTTAGTCGTACTTCTTATCCCACCTCTTCCAGATTGCATAGTAGCCAACTATACTGGACTGTGCCAGAAGACTTGATGAAATCCAGGTAGACAGCATCTGTTGGCTCTCTCCTGTCAGGTTCTCCAATAACCCATCATAAAAGTGGATCAGGTTTGACTAAGCTCCTCCTTCCACGTCCTTATGTGTCAGCACTGCTCATGTTGGCTGCTGTCCTGGAAATTGTCATCCTCTAAGGAGACCTTTCTCTTAGGATTTTCTCAGTTCCTTTTCCTGCCACTGCTTTCAGGCTAATAAGCCTGTAGTTCCCTGGAATGTTTATGCTTCCCTTGTTGCACTAGGGTACCAGGTTACTAAGGTACTATTTCGAGTCTTCAGGAACTTTCATACTAGTCAACAAAGTAATCCATAATGGGATATATCTGCATTCAGGATAGATGCATGAGGACTCTATGAGGCAGATCATCTGTTTCCTAAGTTTTAGCCTCCCTCAGGGAAACAAACTTTTCCTTCGATTTCATTATTTCCAAACACTGCTCTCTCTACGCTTTCTATGCTACCTGATCTACCTCCCTACATCGCTCCCTTCCTTTGTTTTTAACCTCCTCTTCCTTCTGCATCCTGGTGTCTTAGCATTGTTTTCTTTCGTCTGCCCTTCTTCTGCCTGTGCATGGCACCCTCCCATAACTTTACCTTGTATTGCCAGTCTTCTATGATCTTCCTCCCATTTTTGCTCATTCTGTCAAGGTTTGTTATTCCCTTCCTTCTTTCTTATAGGTTCATAGGTACATAATAGGCTTACAATCTCCAGGATCTTTACAAGCCTAGTCATGCAAAACAACCCAGTTTTGTCCCAGAGTTCCTTGGACTCCTATATGATGGGGTTTGTTAGTAAGGAGGTAGCTAAGGGTTATGCGTGGGGGGTATGTTAGTTGGAGATTCATTTACTTACTGTCAACCTCTGTCCTAGAGAGATACATGCACCAGGCCAGGGATGAATTTACAATTTCCCATCCAGTGTTCAAGGTTTCTTTCAAACAAGGTTAGGGATGAACTCTGCTTCATATAGATTGAGAGATTATTCCATTGTAAGGGGATCCTTTGATTCACATATTGGTCCATCCAGCGGGTTCTATGTATGTGCATCCTTAGATCTAGTGTTTCTGGTTGATAGACAAAAGTGAAAAGTTATCAGAAACAAATCAAATAACTAGCTAAAACAAGTAATTCTCACTTTAACTTTCCCTGTGTGTTTTCCAGCTTGGACTGACTAGG
The DNA here is from genome assembly GCF_019279795.1 of Protopterus annectens. NCBI lineage: Eukaryota > Metazoa > Chordata > Ceratodontiformes > Protopteridae > Protopterus > Protopterus annectens. The sequence continues at coordinate 434,261,267 of NC_056746.1, read as the reverse complement.
TGACTTTATTACTGCCACTGGAATAGCAGTCCCAGTCTTCTTAACGTAAAGATGCACGTTAGTTAACCAAAAGTGAAAAGGCATAAACTAGCTACAAGTATTGTCACATTACTTTGCTTTGCTACTTTAGTACTGCCACTAGAATTGCAGTCCCAATCTTCTTACTGTAAAAACACACTTTAGTTAGCCATAACTGAAAAGCTGCCATAAATAAATCTAACAAAGTGACTGCAAGGTGATTCAAAGCCAGCACTGAGAAACACATACACTTCAAGGCAATTTCAAAGTACACAGGATGGGCCTTCCCAGTTTCTTCTGTCAGTAACCAATAAAACAAGCAGAAAGGATAAGACTGTGATGAGCTTCTAGGGATAGAAATATAGTAGGAGCAGGCAGCTCAAAAGCCTCCAAGTATAAAACCAAAACAGAGATAGGGAGGGTAGGAGGTAAGAACACTCAGGCCTAGCACAGAAACTAACAAGCTATGCAGACTATAAAGATGCCTTAAATTAATAGCTTTAACTTCAGATAAAGAGCAAAAAATGCACAAAGCTGATTTAAATGGTAAGGTAACTACAATTATAAATCTATGTAAAATGCACTTCTCTGAATGCAAAGCTGTAGTCCAAATGCTTTTATCAGCTTGCAGCAGTGTCAACTCTGTTTAACTAAATAAGCCTTTGTTTTTCTTCTCTCCTGATGACTTGATTTGTGCTTCTGAATTTCCTGTCCTTACCCCATTTGTTGCCTTTCAGCTTACCACATTGTACACTACTTTCTCCACCTTCTCGCTTACACCTCTTGTACACCCCATCTTTTGCTCTACTCACTGGCCTCACCTTACAGTGTAATCACATTGGCCTTCTTTTCTTGGCTTTTTCCTGTAGCTGAAATCTTTATCCATCTTCATAAGTGCTGCACCCTTGATCCATTCCCATAGTTTGTTTAGTCTCAGTTCCCAGATGCCTATCTTGACTTTGACCCTCTCACCAGCTGATCAGAATCAATACCCGTGTTAATTCTTCTATGGTCATTTTTGTTATGTTCTAAAAACCCACCACACACACACACACACACACACACACACACACATACTATAATCCGCACCAGTATCATGTGGTTTTCTGAACAGGAGCTATACAAAAGGTTGGCCTTAAGTGAAATGGAACCCTCGGCAAATGACTCCACAGTACCTATCCTTCTGCCCACTGCCCTCCGTGCACATTACCTGTTGCTGTCTGCACCCCATCCAGACCGATTGACACAATCCAGATTATTCTTCTTCTCACTGTTTGGCTTACTCTTAATTGTTTTCCTGTATTCATTCATGAACGCATCCTACAAATCCAGACTGTTTAAAATGTGTTAATGACAAGCAGTTGTGGTTGTTTTGTGTACAGTTCAGATGTCTGATTGTGATAAAGGATGGCCATGTATCAATCCACCATCCAGAAATTGTCCATTTCTATGTAGAGTTCAGATGTCTGATTGTGATAAAAGATGATGGCTATGCAATATATTTCACCTTTGTTCCACACAACACAGTGACCATGCATTAAAACATCCCAGGTTTCATCACAGAAATCACGTCTGAATAAATCAGCAAAGAACAGCAAACAGTTTTTCATTTCCTCTACAGACATCCCCACATTTATAGCTATTTTGCCTGTGCATATAAAAAAAAAACATGTTCTGTTTTTGGCCTTGTATTACCTCCCATCACATCCATCGGCTGTCCTTAATTTAACATCTGGATTCTTTTATACAGTTATGTACTGTGCTTTATTAAAGAACTTCAATAGGATTTGCTCACCATCCTTTGTACTGACTCACTGTGTTCAGAGGGACTGGAAGGTTGCATTTATTTCCAGTAACTTTTATCCAAATGATTCATAAACATCCTACAGCTTGAATAAGCCATGACAAATAAGTGAAACCTGAATTCATACCTCTCAACCTCTTAGTGCATGAATTCACAACAAAGCTAAAAATAATTGAGGGGACAAGACCCCACATCAGCAACAGATTTTAAATATTGCTCTTAAAAACATAGAAAGTTGTTATAGTAAAAAGTTTTACATTAGTACACATGCCTATCAACTTTTTTTGCTTTTGGCTTTGTTCAGAATTGAGCAATCTGGGTACCAATGAGCCAAAACCAGGGACAAATTTTAAATATTATTCTTAAGAACTTATACAATTGCTAGAAGTGCATGCTTTGCATTAGCATGCAGTTTCTGGAGCTTTTGAAGTCTAAAACTCAAATGTCTCTCATTATTTGGTTACTGCAAAGCTCACTGATATGCTCAACAACCATAAATTGTATGTGGAACAAACCAAAATATGAGATAAAAATCTGAATATGCTGCAAAATTCTGGACAGTTGACAGGTAAGAACTTGAATTTATTAAAGTATATGAAGTCTGAAACTCAAATGTCTGCCATTATTTAGTGACTTCAATCTTCAATAATTTGTAAGAAAAACAGAACTTTTATGATGAAGAGACCAAAACTATGAGAAAAAATGTGGGCAATCTGCAAAATTGTGGACAGTTGAAATGCATGCCTAAATTTGCACATATACTTGGAGTAAAAATACTCACCTTGTTAGTATAATCTGTTGCGGTTAGTCTTGCATGTCTCTCAAATCTTCTCACATTGGCTATAGATTGCCCCAGCTGTCAGAGATACGCAAAAACAGAGAGAGAGAGAGCGAGAAAGAGAAGTAAGCTCAGAATGGGAAGCTAAAGGTGCCACTCTTATTCCATGGCAGTGTGTTATTTATATCACAGATTAATTTCTTTTCTGCAAAATACTGGACAGTTGAGAGAAATTATCACAGGCACAGTTTAAATCAGCCACGGCAATGTTTTACACAAACAGATGTCAATGTTTATGCTCAATAAACAGGGACACAAAAAAAAAATGATGAAACAAAGGCCCAAAATCAGCAACAGTTTTTAAAGGTCACTAACTCATTCAGAAAGTTAACGAACAACAGACCTTGCATCAACCCATTTTCTAAGGAGTATAATGTATAAATGCAAATTTCTAACATTTCTGTTTTCTCAGTGATTTACAAGAAAATTTTAAGAGGCACAGAGGAAAAGATGAGAGAAAGTAGGTATTCTGAGCCATCCACTGCCCACAATATCTGGTAACCTGTTAGCAAAATAAAAAAAAAATATTCCCACTGTTTTCCTAAGAACAGCCATACTATTCAGTACAGTCTGCATTATTAACAGTTTTTTAATGTAACCCCATCCATGATCTACACAACAAATCTTTGTTGTGTAGTCATACGTGAGACCAAGCTGAAAGCTAAGAAATTAAGTCAGCTTGAAGACTGGGGCAGTAGAAACAGCATATTTTTTTTCCTGACTGGAAATAAAGAAAAACATACATATGCATGTGTATGCAAGCCAGGGAAGCACCCGAGTTCACGTATACATAATCATACAGTTTCAAGAAGGAAAAACAGTGGTTTGTCCAAAAAGGTCTTTGTTGAGATGGTCCATCCCAAGCCCTAGCTGATTATCAGAATTTGTGTCACTGATTCAGATGTACCTTGCAAAAACTGCGGGCAAATATACAAAATGCAAAAGTTAAAACAACTGAGTGAATATTATTTATTTATTGTGAAAAAAAAACTTTGTGAATCCTTTTGACAGCTCCTGATGAAATGGAACTCATTAAAGTAAGGATTTTGATGAGATATCTACAATAAAATGAATTACACCCACAATGATTTCTACGTACAGAAATAATAGCTGAAGAAAACCTTAAAGATAAAGGACACTCAGTTTTTAGAGCATAATAACTGGTGCAATTGTTTTAGTGTTGCTGTGGATGTATATATATATATATATATATATATATATATATATATATATATATATATATATATATATACATATATATAACTAATAATTCATTATTTATTACTGAAAAATGCTAGCTAGTACCTTTTGTATTGGGTCACTGATACAGTAATATCTACAAAGTGTATTTAATACATTTTACCAGCACCATTAGGCACCCTATTCAACCAAAGCCTGAGTACTGGCTTCTTTCCAGCTGAGTAGAGGACAGCCACTGTCATTCCTTTGCACAAAGGTGGAGCGTCCATCAATCCAGGAAATTATAGACCAATCAGCCTAACTAGCCTGATCTGCAAGGCTATGGGGTGGATTATCATGGACTTCATTAACAAGGACATTGGTAACCTGCAAATACTCAATCCCACACAGTTTGGTTTTGTCAAGGGGAGGTCATGCCTGTTAAATTTGGTCAACTTCTTTGAGACAGTCGCCAACGCCATGGATGAGGGGAAGATGGTGGCCACCTATGTTGACCTGGCCAAAGCCTTCAATTTTATTCCCCACTCAGGTATAAATAAATAAACTTCCTCAACTAGGCATCAATCCATATGTTACCAGATGGGTAGCAAACTGGCTCACTGATAGAACCCACCTTGTCTAAATGGGGGAAGCCACCTCAAGCAGTAGACATGTAATGAGCAGTGTACCCCAGGGATCGGTCTTGGGGCCTCTGTTCTTTGGGATTTACTTTTCCGAGGTGCAGGCCAAAACCAGTGGGCTATGACTGACCAAGTTTGCAGATGACTGTAAGCTGGGTGCTGTCATCAATTCCCCTAGTGATTTGGACATCCTCCAAGATGGTCTCACCCAAATGAATGACTGGTGCCAGAAACATGGCCTCAAACTGAATGTCAAAAGATGCATCATCATCCCTATGGGGAGAGTGACATCCCCACAAATTATCACAAAAATAACAAGGTCCTAAGCAAGCAATCAGTCGTGAGGGACTTGGGCACCCAGGTTGATAGCAAACTGACTTTTGATCACCATATTGCCTCCATTGTATGGAAAGTTTTCTACATGGCCCACCTCATTAGTAAGGGTATCTCATCCAGGGACAAGGTGGTCATAACATCCCTGTATTCATCCCTTATAAGACCCATTATTGAGTACAATGCACCTTTCGACAACTACCTCACAAATCACATGCAGCAGTGGGAGAAACCAGAGAGATTCCTCACCAGGAGAATCCAGGGCCTCAAACATCTACCCTACACAAATGGGCTAAAGTTCCTGTCCCTTTACTCATTCTCATAAAGACTCCTCAGAGGTGACTTCTGTCTGGCATACAAAACAATCTCAGACCCCGACTTGATGGGACTGCTGCAATCCACAAGTAAAGCTCCACTCGAGTAACCCACACGTGCAACCTCAGCCTGGTCTGTGACATCAATAAGATTCGCTGGCAGGACATATTTGAGTCCCAGAGACTCTCCCTTCTGTGGAATAGACTCCTCTCCATGTCAAGCAGAGTGACTCATTAACCCTTTTTAAACTCAACTTGGATAACTGGTTTTGGAACAGAAATACACTCCTAGGATTCCACCTGTGTCCCTGCTGGACAGGGGCACCAGGTGCTGACGTGTCGGAACATGAACTAAATTCTTGGCTAGGCTTGTAAAGGCCTCAGGGCCAACAGCCTAGTCACTTCCTATGATCCTGTGAATAATTAGTAGTTGTAAAATACGTTTCTACACTATTTAAGTAAATGTATTGGCATGTGAAATTACAAAAACACAAATGCAGAGAAAGCCTTCTGCTTAGGCATTCTTAGTCATATAAGTGAAAGCAAAATATTAGATCACCTTTAGGATTTGAACCAAAGACTGTCAGTATTCCATGTTAATATCACGGCCACTACACTAACAAGCGCCTTTATTGCTATGTGTGATTCACTGACGTTAGAAAATATGATCAGGGTTGCCGTCAGGATTTGATGTCCACTGTTTTGTATGGCTACAGGAAGCAGCTTGTTACACAGAAGCTAGAACTAATCCCCAGCCCCTGCAGCTGTGAAGTCATTATCTTATCACTGAGATACAATGCTGTCCTGTCACAATACATCCTAAAGGTTATTCATTCACCTCCTTCTGTTGTGCTAGTACTGGCAGTAGACACTAGTATTCAAAGTTAAACTGCAACTTTAGTAACTCAAAAAACTGCAGCATTGCAAAAGACAGTTAACATCCCAATGGCTTCTTCTCAACATTCCCAACTGGCACACTAGACTCAAAGTATTATGGACATTTATACTTCTTAAAGACAGCGCACTATACTACATATACATAGATACATATTTATGTATTTATTTATTTCACATTTGTTAACCGGGTTAGTCCAACTGAGTTTGCAAACAAACCCATTTTCAGTGGAGACCCGAGGGGAAAAGCCCCAGCAAACATAAGTAAAGATAAAGTGACAATATACAGATATTAAATAACAATCACAATACAAAATAATTGTAAGAAAGAAAAGGTTATTAACTACTTGCATTGCACTGATAGTAAGCAATCCATTTTCAGTGGAGACCCAAGGGGAAAGAGCCCCAGCAAACATAAGCAAAGATAAACATACGGGACAAAAACTATTAAAAATAACAATGCAAATACAAAATTAATTATAAAGAGAAAAACAAAAGAAAAAACACGCATACACATTTTAAAGCTGTACACTCTTTTATCATTACATATCCTTAAGTGGAGTACAGAGTACAGACATCAGCACATCGCAAGAAGGACATTCAAGCTTCACATTGAAAGAGACTAAATCACAGATCCTGAAGCTGTGAGACAGATATCCTAACTAATGAGCCAATAAGTGGCCTGTTTGGTATAGACCAAGCCAAGGTCACCACCACTACGTAAAGTCATGCATTTCTGAGTAGTTCAAGTTTTCAAGCCACGATCTATCTAGTAAGGGATCATTTTATATTTTCTTTTTTTTCATTTTTTTTCAAACGTTATGAATTTATCACTATATTCGATAATGGGTCAGATCAATGAGGTAGTGACAGGTAAAATTATCTTGGGTTGATTAAATGTGCCCTGTACAACTAGAGGGGTTGCAGAACATGCTTTTCTGACTTTGGTAGATAATAACCTGGACAAAGTTTAAACTGACTATATGTGTCCATAGATAACTACATTCTGTTAATATTGTACACCTTTATGTAAGTTCAACCCTCTATTCTTTGTCTAAATCCAACGTTTGCTCTAGCAGTTTTCTGCATATTATTCTATTTTATTTAAATGCAGATTCACAGGACCGTTTAAATTCAAGCCATGACATATTCCAGCAAGGTTTTTCTACCTCTTTTTCATATACTCCATCAGTATGCTGCTGTTTTGTTTAATCCCAGCCTCTCAGGATTTGCCTAAGTACATGGTTGTTACCTTCTCTGTAACATACCATGTGCTTGCTTTAAATTTGACACTCCTTTTCTGTGACTAACTGCATCAGGGTTCTAGTTTAATGTTTAATCCATGTTCTGGCAGACTGCATCACAATTCTTCTACTTTGTTTAAAACAATCTTCTGTGCGGCACACCTTTTAGGATTATTCTGCTGTCTAACATGCTCAGAATTCTGTTGTTCTGTTAAAATTCAAGCTCTCTATCTTCGTTTAAACTCAGGTTTTTCTCTGTGACACACTTTAATCTTGTTTTAACATCTCACTCTTTTTCTGTGAAACCGTTTCTCTTCTTCAGAATTCTGCTGGTTTGTTTAAATCAAGCATTTCCCTTCCAGGGCTGATGTCTCTCTGGAAGGATACCATTGCTTTGTTTTCTAAATCAAAGTAAACTCTCTATTTCTGCTTTGTTAAGAAAAAAAAAAAAAAAACAACTCTCATTCTATACACCTAATATACTGCACCAACACAACTATTTCTCTGTTGCGTTTCTACCATACCTCTCAACTGTAAGTGCAAGAAATCTGGACAAAGCAAAACTAATGGGGAGATGAAGGCCCAAAAGTAGGGACAATTTTTAAATATTGATCTTAGAAACTTACAAAGTTAATATACTAAAAGGTTTAGCATTCAAATGCATTTTACAAAAGGATGTGAAGTCTGAAACTCAAGTGTCTGTTATTATTTAAGGATATCAGTCCTCAATGATTTGCCAGATAGCCACAAATTTTATAACAGACAGGCCAAATATAAGAGGCAAAAATGTGGACATTTGCTCAACTGATGCCATCATTAGATAAGTGGAAAGATGGAAAGAGATCAGTAGCTCCAACAAAGAGGCCAGGAACATAGTGTAAATGAAGTCAACGGCAGAAGAAAATCAATAAAAGAAAATTAAAAATGCTGGACTTTCAATACCATATAAAATCTTTTTTATTTAAACAAAAATAATAGTTAACTTCATTGACAGTCGAGTTTGCCTGTTTATCCACTGCTATGTGACCGTGGAGTTGGTATATATATAATTTAATGGGACTTGCGGGTGCTCCCCCAACATGGGGGGTACAGTCAAGCTTGCCCCCTTAAAAATGTTTGCTTATGTTCCCTGAAGGTAGCTTTGATGAGAAGTTCTCAAACTTTTTACCATCACTGAAACTACTATCAATGAGTCACACGATTCTACATTTTCAACCATTCTAAACCATGAGCGCATCCATAATGTGCTAGGTAAATCCTTGACAACTGGGTAACTAACCTTACATTTATCCTAGGAATTATGGGCTTTACCCTTCTTGTAATATATGGTTTGTTGGTGGTTATTGGCAAGGTACACATGGCCACTGTTTTATTTCCTTGTATACCTTATGATCCTTTGATCCTAATAATTATACAGGGTACATAATGCACAAAAATTGCAATGACACTGAGCCTTTTATTAAGCAGTAGAATAACATAAATATTATTTTTGGAGCATGTGCAACATAATCTCTCTGGATTTGGCATCTATGTATGGTATGTAGGTAGCGAAGAGCCAGACTAGGTTGGTTTACACTTATCAGATGCAATGCCAGTAAATCAGCATCCTAGTCAGTACTACAGCATAAGTGCATCAATAAAATATTTGCCTTGTTTTTGTGGGGGGGGGTCACCCACACCTCTGGCATATGCATGAGAAACTGCTTCAGACTTTATTTAATTAATGCAATGGAAAGGCATAGTACTAGAAAGGGAATGCATGGAGGAGGTAACCAGAATTAAAGCTTGTTTTAGAATCAAGGCACATTACACTCTAGCTGCAATCATCATCTAGAAATGCTTAAATAAGGGTAATGCTGATAGACCTCAGATATTAATTATTAAATTTATCTGCAGTATGCACAATGTTAGACCTCAAATATGAATTAAAAACCTCCTTCTGCACCATACATTTCCACCAAGCCCAGGCAAATGCAATGAATGAGCAGGATTTCTTCTGCTACAGTAAACTAACCTTGGTAAAGTTTTTCTGCATGAGACCATTGGCACTGACTGGAAGCACAGAGTTAAGGCAATACTTTTTTCTTTCCTTCACTGAAACATGACATGCCTTGCTTTGGTAATCAAATCCATTCAGTGTTAGCATTCTGCAAAACTAAACCTGATAGTCACATAGTACACCTCTGGATAGTATTTTCCTTTCTCAATAATGTGACTTGGAGAAGGTATATACGTTTGGGGGTGTGAAGGAGAAGCCATTACATCTGGAATAGAGGTTGAACCCCTCAACCATAAATGTATGTCATGTGATTGTTTCTGTTGTTTTACAGATTTCATAGTGCTTTGTGTGTTTACTTTCATGATCAGTGATTGTGCTAGTCATGTTGATTTATTCTGTTGCAGATGGTGTGCTTTGACTTTTTACATACATTGCTCTTAATTTGAAATGATTTTTAGAAAATGCATTTATAAATGCTGTGTCTCTTTTAGGAAGATGATTGTTACTGCCAATGTGACACCTGACCCCAAAAATCATATGGATTGGCTCTGGATTTTGTCATGTCATCATTTTTCTTCCTTTTTGTGTATTAAATGATCTTGCTGCCACATGAGTGTATATCTAAAGATTTTGATTATGTGTACAATCGGAGTTTTTGTTGGATGACATTACTTGTATCTGATGTCATAACATCACTGCATTTATGATTGTTTATTGGCAATTTAGCTGCTATGAATCCATACAGACAAAACAATATTTTGACTTCTATCCTCTGTACTGTTTCCCCATTATATATGTGTTAGCAGAGGTAAAGTGTGTGATTGGTATCTGATATGCATCTACAAACATCAGGCACCTATATGAGGAAATCACTCCATTGGTTCATATGCAAACATTTCTGATGACTTTGCATTATAGTAATATGGGGGGGGGTCTTTATTATCTCGCTGAAATGGCAATACAGCGAATGCCATTTCAGCGACACCTAAACATCGCTCCACCACTTCTGCAAACGGCCAGAACATCGATTTTTTTTCCAAGGGAAAAAAATCATTAGTCCAACCACACACACAAAACAAAGTGGGGGGCTTCGCCCATACATCCCAATGTGGGGGGCACACAGCCCCCCACACCCCCCTAACTAAATATACCAACTCTGAGATCACACTACAGTGGGGAAAAGGGCAATTACACGACAACGGCCAAGTGATTTTTTTTCCATTGGAAAAAAATCGATATTCTGGCTGTTCACATAAGTGGTGGATCGATGTTTACGTGTCGCTGAAACGGCATTCACTGTGTTGCCATTTCTGTGACATAATATAGACCCGTAATATGGCGGTCTTTTGACTGCTTTATCAAACTGCTTAGGTATCAGCAGGTCGCATGCAATGAATGCCCCATGGTACATCTCCTATTCTATGACTATAAATGATATCCTTGTTTACTGTATGTTGTACACGGATGCATCGTAAATGCAGATACCATATCCAGGACCATTCCTGCTCTAATACCTTGTGTCTAATTCTCTCCTCTTCCCACTTCTTCTGAGGTGGGAAACTAATGTCACTAACACATCTTACCAGGACTAATGCCGGTGGTTTGATATCTTCATGGACATCCTGCTAACAGTAAACTGAGCCCATTTCTACCAAACTTTAATATCCATTATTTTGACAGCTATGTGGATGCTTATCTGTTTTAGTATTTGCCCAAGGATCTCCAGTTTTGCAACCAACATTATTGTATGAAGCAGGATTAAATGTCTTGCTGTGGTCCAGGTACTGAAATGTAGGTTTGTTAACCAGCCTGTAATGCAGTAATTTTGCCATTGGCATACTATTTTGTGAATTAAAGTAATGACACCAGTGTAAAGAGTATTCTATTTCAGCTAGGAAAAATGCTTCTCAAGGCTAAACTACACAGCATATACTGAAATGTTTATAGTGTGACATTTCTGAATGACCTTCCTTTCTATCTCTTTAGATGAATAACACCACCAACTTGATAATGTCCAATATACACAGCACAAGTGATCCCCAAGCATCAGTGTCAGCCAATCAGACCATGCAAGATCTGCATTCTGGAACTTTGTCTCAGACCTATTCTAGCACATTGCTGGATGTTACCAGCACAGCATCGGCAGTCACAAACTCCAACAGTACTGCAAGTCCAATTTTTTTGACCACACCTGCTGCCCAGGGAATCTCAGGGCTCTTTGTCTGGCTTGCACTGCTTCTCACTTGTCATCAGGTAAGTTCAGTCAGTGGGAAACAAAGAAGTAAGGTAGAGACTAAAATGCATCCCACATGTAATGACTGTCAAAATTAAATATTGGGCTTGGTTCTAAAGTGGTTTTATTGAGACTGTGAGGACTTCATAGCGACCTTACTTAGTGTACTTCAATTCTGCAGAATCTTGGTCGTGAAAAAAAATTCAACAAGTAAACAAACTTCATATCTTCAATTTATTTGCACATAATTTTTATTTCCATAAGAATTCATTATCAGTTAATAATAGATGTTCTTATTTAAACAGTATAGACACAATTTACAGCTGAAGAGGAATTAATCCTATTTCTTTAAACATTTCAGTGTGCTAAAACGCTATTGCTGTTACCTTTATTTCTATACTTAAGCTATGCATCTTGTAAGAGTAGCTCCTTTATCAGTATTACATTGGATTATGGCCAAACGCTTTAGGACTGCATGGTAAGAAAAACTTTTCAAGGCTGACAAATACCTTCCCCATCCTAATAATGCAGGACACAGCACTCCCTCTCCAGATTTTTATTGTCACGTTTGTGCTCATGTGAGCTATCAAATGTCTGTTCTTATAATATTTGACATTTATATGGTAGGTTTGCAAAAAAAAATAATCACTTATTGTTCAACTAATTATATAATGATAAGTCATTTATTTCAGTTTTGATGGAAATTTTTTGTCAAACTACTGGACTCAGGCAGGCTTTTCTGCCCCCCCCCCCCCACTTCACTTAATAGGCAATAGTGAGTTGACCATTGTCTATTCCACAAAACCCAGAACACCAAAGATTTCTTTGCTGGCATTTTTGCGTCATCATTTCCAAATATGCCAGTGTTGACCCATATAGGATCAAGGTAGTACCCCATCCTGTACTTGTGGTCAGGATGTTTGATGCCAGTGGTCTTGGTCCTATTATTGTGGACCTTGACCCAAAGAAGTAGTGTAGAAGATCATGATCATATCTGTCTACTTTCCAGGTTTTCACCGAATGTCCAGATTTTTACATAATATTTTTGGTCTGTTCCTCATACGATATGAGGTTGTCCAGCAAATCACTGAGGGTTGAAGTTACTAAATAATGCCAGTCATTTGAGTTTCAGACATCATATCCTTCAGAAAATGCATGTTAATGTAAAACTTGTTATTCTAGCAACTTTATAAGTCTGTAAGAGTAATATTTGAAATCTGTCTGAATTTTGGGCCTTTGGTCCCCAGTGATTTTTGGCTTTGTCCAGATTTCTTATGGTAAGAGGTTGAGAGGTAAGACCTACTGTGGCCTTAGTATCATACTCAGACTTGAGTTGTCAGTGCCTGCGCTGACTCCTACCATTAAAGGGCCAGTTATGGTGCCATCAGTATTGATGCCAGAGTACTCAAGAGTAACACCATTGATTTTTCCAGCCACAATTCCAATTCAGCAGCCATCATTGCTGTGGTTCACCCATAAGTCATACAAAGCCTCAATGTCAGAATTACCCTCAGAACCAGAAGAGCCTTCAGCTAATCCCAAAGCCCCTACAACCAAGATGATATACAGTAGATAGGACATTCCACAGCTCTCTAAGGCCATTTCAGCCAAAAAAAAAATAATAAAGCCATCCTCATCTTCAAGTACCCCCTCCAAAGACTCCCAGGGACTACATACAAGATGTAGCATATTAATTCAACAATTAAATCACCCATGGTTGACTTGGATGTTGATGAAGATACAGATTATTCTGTTTCTTTCTGATAGCTCCAAGGTTGGGGAAGTCCTACAGATGATGCTTCAGACAGAGATCTGGTCCAATAACCCCATATCTTCCCCTTAACAGCTGCAGAATTCCTTTAAATCTACTCAAATATTTTGTATAGTTCTGCTGTTGGCAAACATTTTAAAAGTAGCCACCAACAGTGCTCTGGTAAACCAGAATACAGTAGTTGTGGTCTCCAAAAAGGCAGACCATGTGCTATACCTTCCCAGAGACTGGACTTTCTGGTTAGAGAGTCAAAAACTGTATATGTTGCATGCATTTTCCACTTTTTCCTTGAATTACCTGACCCATGTGATACATTTACAGAGGGATATATCAGATAAAATGAATGTGGGAATAATACAGTTGCCTGATGGTCTGATTAAAAACAAATTACTGTCCCATCTAGCAATGATGTGAGTGATATCAAACCTTATGATATGGGTTTCCTACAATATTACTGAAGGTTCTGCTGATGTTGTAGGATCTGGTATATAATAATCTTGCAGCACATGTAGCTCCACAAAACAAATTCTGCTACGGCCATTAAAGTGACCTTCATAAATACCCCTTCAAGGGCCAACATTATTTGGAGCTGAAATTAATGTAATAATAGTAAATATAGAGGGACCAGTTAGAACTCTCCTGGCTGATGGTGGTAAGTTCTAGCTACCTCAATGCCTCTCCTCCAGGAAATGGAGGAGCCCTCTTCAATTGTGGTTATGATGTGGGCAACCACCAGAGAATCTCGATGTGAAAAGAACCCTAAGACTCAGGGTCATTTAAAGGGGGAACCAGTCGAGCTGTTAACTGGATTATTCTGAATGCTGCCTGGTCAAAAATATAATATATAAAAACTGACTGTGAAGGCTGAACATTTCCTCAGTGTTGTATAACCTCAGAGTTGATATATACATATATATATATATATATATATATACACATATGTGTATGTGTTGGGGAGGTGCAGGGGCATTCCCCTACATGGAGAGTGTAACCACAAAGTTAGCCTATATACATTGGCGAGGTGCAGGGGCATTTCCCTACATGGGGAGTGTAACCTCGGAGTTGGTATATAGATACATTGGGGAGGTATGGGGACACTCCCTTACATGGGGAGTGTAAGGGCTCGCCGCCTGCAAAAAAAGCTTTCTTTTCTTAGTGATTTTTGGGAACTAGTATTCTACTGGATGACATTTGAAATAAATGCATCATGTAGATTAACAGGACTTCATTTTCAGAGAAGTTGTGAATCCCTAACAAGGAGTTCTCAGCTGTCATTAGGAAATGACAGAGCTCCAATGGGTGACCAACAGCAGCTGTGAGGCCTTGTCCTGCTGCTTCCTTCTGGAGACCATCAGAGATCTTCTATCACACCATGTGTTGGCTTAGAGGTGAGTAACCAAAGCCACATGAATACAGCCAGTAATAGCAAGAGCTTGTAGGATTCATTTTTGTTTTAATTTTATAACTGGATGGATGGGTTGGTTGTTGAATTATTTTCAGCTACGATCTGAGCACAACTTGTTTAAAACATATATCATACAGATAGAGTCTACAATTTGTGGTTTGTAGTTAGCTGATGCATTACAGCGTAATAATTACAGTTACTCTTTGAACAATACAGCTAGTTATTAACCAATCATTATAATGTAGAAATGGACATTTACATGCTAAGAATATTCCAAGGTAGATGCAGTCAGCTCTCCTTAATTCTTCTTTTTCATGATCTTCATCATCCTTCCCGTGCCAGATGTCCCAACCCATCAAAAGAAAGTAGTAAAAGCAGAAGCTTAAGCCTCCTACACAAAACAGCCATCTACAAGGAGAACAAGGCTGGATCTGACCTTTGGCCCTCCAAGATTCCAGTCTCCACATCAGCCTCACAAAGGAGTCCAGGACGTATCTCCACGTCACAGTACGGATGGTTGCATGTACTTACAAATTCTACTTGTTGGCTTCAACTTAGCCCCCAGAGTATTTGTCAAGTATATATCAGTAGCTCAAATATGACTGCAAGGTGTCAAATGTGTTCCCATATCTGGATGACTGGCTCTTAGCTGTCCAATGTATACAGCACCAAGTGCCAGTGAGGTAGTCTCTGATGAAGTAGTTTCATTCTCTGGGAATAATATTGAATCTGTCAAAGCCACAATTACAATCTATGCAGCTTTTCACTTTTGTAGGCTGCTGTTTATAGACAAAGTCCTGCACAGCAAGACTTCCCATGAACATATTCTAATCTCTCCAAGCTAATGTCTTATCACTTCCTGCACCTACAGCATTTACAGCATAACTCTGACTCATGGTGCTGTCTCTCATGGAATAAGCCATTCCCATAATTCCTAATGGCAGGCATAATATGAAAGTTCTTTAGTAGCCCATTCCAGTAAAGGGAACAAAGACTAAAGAGTCATGTGATCTGCATTTCTCAAACCTGCAAGCACCACTTATCATGATAACTGGATCAAAACAAGTTTTGCCCTCCAAAAGCTTTTCCACCAACCACATTCTGTTGCAGCATTCACCATGAATGTGTCAGACCTAGGATAAGAAGACAGTCCAATGAGCAGACAACTAAAGTGGTCTGAATGTTGTCAGATCTATCCCTTCATTTAAACATTCTGAAAATGAAAGTAGTTCTCTTGACCCTCCAAACCTTACTGAACTCATTCTCAGTGTAAATTTTCAGAATATAGTCAGACAATATGGCAGGTGTATGATAAAACCAACAAGGAAAAGAGAACTCCAGAACTCAGTCATACCCTCTAACCTGGAAAGCTATGAGACTGTGGGGATTGCAAATGTCCAAAAAAAAAAAACACCTTGTTGCTATCCACATTAATGAAATTCCAGAAATTGAGGAAACACTGAACAGACTTGTTTGCCTTGCAGACCAATGTCAAATATAGCAATTGTTTTCTTAATTCAATAACTATGGAATCCAGTAAAGAATGTGTCCATCCGAAGCAAGTGGCCTTCTAGATGTTGCTGTGCTTCTCCATTTATTCTGATGACATTTGTTCAGGAAATTAAATTCCACAGAGCTGTAGCCATCCTCATAGCTCCTTACTGTCTCTTGGTGATCAGGTACCCTCTACTCCTCCTCCTCTTCTCACTTTCTGAAAATCTTTTTTTTTGTATATGTTTTACTGTCCCCTGCATATGACAACCATCTTGATAATGCCACCCCGTATTTCTTACAAATGATTGAAGTGAAATCCATTCATAATATGTCTGTCAGTTAGGTAAACATGAGGGGTTTTCCATTTTAGAACCTAAGACCTCCCTTGCTATACCTTTCCGTGTCAGTGTACCCATCCCTCTGCCCATACTTCCCCTTAAGACTGCTGTAAAAATGCATCATGGTGGAGCCAAACATGTCCTGATCCCTAGTGCTGCATACCAAATACCCTCTCTCAAACATGTGCGGGTGTTGTAGCAGTTTGGGCTGTCTCCCTCTTCCCAAAATGGGTGAGCCAGTATCAGCTATTCACTCTCATCCTAACCCTTCAGGTATTCTTTCATGTGAGTCAGTGATCAATTTCAGGTTATGTGGGTTTTAGGGCTTTATCTCTATATGCCATTGAACTGGGCTAAGAAGAAGCTCTTGTTCTTGAGGCCCATAAAACCATTACTGGCATATCTGTTGGAAAGGATTCACTCAAGCATCTACTCCCTGTGGCTCAGATGTTTGTCTCTCTACTTCACTAGTTCTTAGCAATCCTTCCTTTTGGAGAAGAGCAGTCAGGATCCTGTCATCTTCTCAAACAGCCAAAACTTTAAATAAAACTTGAAGAACCTATAGCGAGAAACAAACACAAGTTTTTGTGTTTAGGCTAACACTAAAGGCTTGGATCATTTGTTTGTTGTTTTTGTTCCTGTCCTTGTGGTTTTGAAATGATTAATTATTTACCCATTAATGTACATTTAGTTGTGATTTCTAGCTTTCATCGAGGACAAGAATCTATTATATTTTTGTATTTACTTCCTAAACTAAATAGATGCATAGTTATTAGCTCAGCATTTTATTTATCCTAAATAAGTATACATCTGTTCAGCAAGAACTACATTTATTTAGAAAGAGCAAAAAGAAAAGGAATCAAGAGCGTGATGATGATGATGATGATGATGATGATGATGATGATGATGAGGACGATGATAATGATGATGAGGATGATAACGATGGCGATGATGATAATGATGATGATGACGATGACGATAATGATAACAATGAAGATGATGATGATGATGATGATGACGATGATGATAATGATGGCGATGATGATAATGATGATGATGATGACGATAATGATAACAGTGAAGATGATGATAATGATGACGACGATGATGATAATGATGGCGATGATGATGACGATGATGATGATGATGACGATGATGATAACGATGGCGATGATAATGATGATGATGATGATGATGACTATGATGATGATGATAAGGATAACAATGAAGATGATGATAATGATGATGATGACAATGATGATAACGTTGGTGATGATGATAATAACAGTTATCCCTGAATTAATTTCCCTAATAAAACAGATATTTACAGATTTTCGGAATTATAACAGCTGTCATGGAGTAAGCTCCTCCTTTATCACACCAAATGACAATGCTACAACTATTGCTGCTGCATACAATACACCCCTCTCTCCAGCATGTGTTGGTAACTGCCCTTATCCATGTGTCTTTGGTTACTTTTCTACAAGCTGACTCACTGGTGTGACAGAAAACCTCTGACTGTCTCCAGAAGGAATCAGCAATCCTCTGAGTTTCAGTACCCATAGGAAGCCTGTGACTTTCTAATAACAGCCAATAACTCCTTCTTAGGGATTCACAGCCTCTCTGAAAATTATGTGCCTTACTCAGATCCCCTGGACAGCTGCGCTTTTATTCATATGCGAGCTGAGATTTTACCAGTTTGTGAAATACTGGAAGATCTGTTAGTATTTTTGCACATTTTGTGGCAAAGCATTCCAGGAATAACTTTACTAAATGCTTTCTGTGTAGCCGATAAGATAAATGGAGGTTTTTACAAATGGATTCTCAAGTTGTAAATGCAATCTCTAATAAAGATTATTTCTAAATGGAGGGCAATTATCTGTCATTCATTAGTCTGAATATGAGGTTATTAAGTAAGAAAGTAGTATCCACTAAATTTTCTTCGATGCAACACAGTGGTGCTGATTATTCTGTGCCAAATGTATAAATCTTAGTATCTTATTTTCTGCATTTTGTAACATAGCTGTATTATGTGGAGAATGGAGTGCTGTAATAGGCAATGCGTATCTGAGTCTTGGTAGCAGTGTGTTGACTGTGATTGCTTGTCCAGCTTCTAAGGATAAAAGATGAGACATTCTGTCTGATACTTTCACTTGGTTAAGGACTTTAGTAATTTGCTGTTCTGAATGCTTGGTAAAGGTCAATGTTTGGTTCAGGGCAATGCAAAGATACTTTTGAGTGATAGCATAAGGTATGAGAGTGTTATCTGGTCTTTAATTAGAAACAATGTGATATTGGTTATTTTTGTATCTGCCCCAGATGTGAAAATTACTGATTTTTTAGTATTAATAGACAGTCTGTTTTTGCATAACCAGCTCTAAACAACAGAGCAAATTTCACAATACAAAAAAATAAGAAGATCACAAACAGGGAATGTGAAAAAGGAGGATTAGTGAGGTAGAAATTAAACAAAGAGAAAATGAAGTGACAGTCCATCAGCAAAGTGAAGGCTCTAAGGTGGAAACTCTGATGCAGACATGTTTGACCAGTGGGACTCCAGAAAGAGGAACAGTGTGTAGAGTGGGATGCATCTGAAGAGGATTTGCCACAGGCCAATGTTCTAGAATCTTCTGTAGGACATTCACATGAAAGTCCAGTGGAAGTTGCACAGTAAGGGAAGTATCAGGGTACCGTAGCAACTCTGATACAGGTAGTGTTGTGTTGTGTTGTGATGGGTCAACAGGGTCCCATATGGAGGATAAGCATATAAAGAAGGATACATTTGCAGAGGATGTCACAGGATGATGTTATGGAACTTTCTTTAGAAATTTCATAGGAAACAGAGAGCAAAGAAGATGCTTTCAGTCCTGAACAAAATGATCTATGATACGACTTGCTTTATTTTATACAGATGAATCGACATGTTATGCTAGATGAAAGAAATAAATTACGGAAAGTAAATACGTTCCAAAATGTTAGAAGACTGATGAAACAGATTAACACTGTAAACAGAACTACAGAGAGACATTCATGTGATATAACAAAAGGAAATAGGGTATATTATTGTGCGGGTAAACTAATAATAGATAATGTGTCGACACAAAAATGTAGAGTAACAAAGGAAAGGAAGGGAACAAGTAGAATGCTATTATGGAAGCAACGGATAGAGAAAACTGTAGAGCAACTAAGGGAAGCTGTATCGTTGTTAAAAGAATACAGAAAAGGGAACAGATTATCAAGAAAACATAGAAAGGTAGAAGTGGTAAAAACAGCACACAGTATCAAAATAGATAAGGATTTGTCCCATACTATCTCAAATAATAAACTAAAAATATCAGCACAAGCCAAAAACATATAAGGTATGCAGATAAATATAAAGGAAAAGTGCAAATAGGTAATTTATTAATGACCCAAAAATATTTTATACAAAATTGGGAAACAAAATAAAAATAATACAGACATCACCAATAAAAAAGGCATAGGCTCATTTTGGAGAAGTATGTAGTTACTGTTGAACATAACAAAGATGTCTAATGGACATTGGGAAACAGGCCTGATAGCCAGACAGTGGTGACAGCAAAAGAATAAAATCATGGCAGGTAGGCAGTTTGCATTCCATAGAGGATGAAAATGTCTAGGACTCCAGCCAGCGCACATTCATGGCTAGGATGTATTGTCAGTCATACTTGATTCAGTCTTATAACTGGATTACAGAAGGTCTTCATAAAGCAGTTAAATAGAGATGATCTAAATAGACATCATAATGGCCTTTGACTTGGTCCTTCATGGCAAGTGTTAAAAAACTTGTGATGAAATAGAAAAAGTCTGACATACTGGACCGCAGCATGGTTGAAGGGGTGGGCACTCAAAGTTATGGTGAGAGAGACATTGACAAGAATAAACAGGGTTAATCATGGGTGCAGTACTATTCAGTGAACCTACTGAATACATAACTGAAAGAACAGAAAACAAAATTATGCTTTTCCAAAACTAGGACAATATTACGTGCAACATGTGTTTGTAAACGTCTGTGGAGAAATTTGAAAATGTGAACTAAGTGGATGGCAGATGTTGCTTGCTAAGTTGGGAGGGTGGCCTAATGGTTAAGGTGTTTGCCTTACAAACACAAAATGCAGGGTTTGAGTCTCACAAGGGATAATTGGCTAGGCTTACAATGGCTCACAAGGGCAGTTAGCCTAGTACTAACCTATAAAAACAAAAGAAACATGCCAAACATGAGCAATGACACCACTTCTGTTTAGTATCATCTCAGGGGACCAGAACTGACTGTAAAAGAGTGGGAAAGGGATTTGGTCATAGTTATTATAGATGTATATTTATAGTGTGAGGACCATAAATGTGGAACAACAAATGAGAATGCAGCAAACATATACCTAGTCCAAGACTGTGGTATCTCAGAATATCTAATATCCCCCTTACTCCAGTATGCACTGACTCTGGAGTTAATAACATGGATATAGGAATATAGAGGAGGCAAAGCCCTCCTGCAAAAATACATTTGCTGATTTACCATTTAAACCGCAATTGTTAGAGTACTAGAAGTCACACTGTTGTGTCTCCAATATTCCAGCTAGAGTGGGTGACCAAGGGCAGCTTGAAAGAGCTGTTGCAGAGGTGAACAGAATGGTGATGTGTATTCTTAGGACAACAGCAGTCATGCTTGCCTTGTAATGTGAAAATGTTATGTCACACACTGAATATTGCATGCAGTTCTGAAAATCATTCATGGACAGGGTTTCAGGCTGTTAGATGAAGAACACAGGAAAGCCACTAGGATGTTTGAAAGGGAAAGTAAAGGTACTGTAGCTCCTTTCTCTGAAGACAGAAGGAACAGGGTCACATGACATGAATGTACAATATTTTGTTAGTGACCTGTAATGGGATCATCCTTAACAGGGAAGATGGAGGAAGAAGTTGATATTGAAAACAATTGTAGGTTTAACTGCTCCCTAAAACTGTAAAAGTAATTTGTCATATAAATGGCTGTAGATTTATGTAATGTACCACCAGAGTGGGTTGTGGAGAAATAATTTGTGGAGACATTCAGGGGGATGCTGAGCAGATGGAAAAAAGGGATAGGGAGAGGTAGTGGGAATGAAAAATGTCAGATACAATCTATTGACAGCAGTACCTGCAGCTGATGTAACTGGATAAGGTAGATACATAAGAACAATGACCACATCAAAGTGCATGCGTTTCAAGTGGACTAATGGATCTGTTTTAAGCTGTAACCTTATTAGAAAACAAAAGTAGTTACTTAACTATACACGATACAGTACGTGCACTGAAGTGTAACAGTACAGTCATCCTACAATGATAATTCAGAAGAAAATGGTGCATAGTTATATAGTTAATCAGAAATTCACTTCCAGTCAGACACCGGGAGTTTACACTTTAATTGGGCTGTAGAAAATATTCATTTATTCTAATAGTTGCATATGATTGATTCATGAAGC
Source organism: Protopterus annectens (assembly GCF_019279795.1). Classification (NCBI taxonomy): domain Eukaryota; kingdom Metazoa; phylum Chordata; order Ceratodontiformes; family Protopteridae; genus Protopterus; species Protopterus annectens. The sequence continues at coordinate 434,239,285 of NC_056746.1, read as the reverse complement.
TGACTGTTAATGATACTTCAGCTGGTAAAGAGCTGTTTCAGTGACATTAGATTCCATATGTCCCCAGTAGGAGAATATCTTTATAAGTCATTTTAAAGAATAGTTTGATATGGAAAAACTCAGGGGACTGACATTGGAAGACTGAGGGTACCTTGAGAAAGCTTTATTTTTAAAGATGGAACATTGTGGGGACAAGTAGGGAGAAACACTGTAAGGGAAATTAGCTAGGCTTAAAATGGCCCAGAAGGCTAACTAGCTTAGTACTTACCTATGAACCTATAAAGTTATAAATATGACTTAGTGTGACTGGTAAAACTGTTTCCTTGATGAGGGAGGTGCTGAAGTATTTGAAGTGGTGTGATTTATTTAAATATCTACAGACTTTGTGTACTATAGACTAGAATCAGTTACACACAATGGACGATCCTGCAGTCTTGAATGGGAGACCATGTCCAAGTGTTGCTCAAAGTACACCTTTTACAGTGTTCTTCCTTTCCTAGAGTATTATGGGGTAGAACATCCTATGCCTCATACTTCGGAAGCTCTTCAGTCAATTAGTTAGTTAGTTAGTTAGTTAGTTAGTTAGTTAGTTAGCAACTTTATTGACCAAGTATCTGATCTGGTCCTCAGATCTTTTTCAGCCACATTCTGGGCCAGAGGGGTAGTCAGTGATTTCAACATACAGTTACTGATCTGTGATACAATTTAATACAGTGACTGTAACATATAGAAGTACAGAAGCAAGAAATGTTCGCATAAATGCGGTATAATTACAGAAATAACTGATAATAGAGAGGCTATTATCTTCCATCTTTAGATAAATAATTGATATGTGAACAGAAGGTAAGCTATAAATAAAGAAGGAAACCTGGACAAGTTCTACACAAAGGTAAGGTACCGCCTGTTGGTGAAGTAGGAAACCTGTTCTTGGGGGTAGCCATTTAGCTGTGCCAAAAATACATGGCTGTTGTTTTCTCAACAGTTAATGTTAACCCCAAGGAAATAAACCAATAATGTATAGTAAGTATTAAGATAATTTTCAAGTATGGTGCTAATGCAAGAGTGGAAAAATTCTAAGTCCAGATGCCCATCTCATCACAATAAAACATTGCTGAAATGTTAGAGACTGTGATTATGAAACAGCTAATGAAAATATTAAACAGCAAGGAGCCAAAGCACAGAGCCCTGAAGGACTCACCTGCTAAGAGTAAGATAGGAAATTCACTACTTTGTTTGCAGTACTATTGAGTATAGACTAAGCTAAGTAAGCAGCCATTGAAGACATTTGTGTTTTTGTCAGTAATGCATTAATGATTTTAAAAAAGGAGAGGGGGTATTGTACTAAATGAATGATTTTGGTCAAATCAATAGCCCATACAAGTGAGTTCCTCTGAATCCATGCTAGTGAGTGTAGGGTGAGTGACTCAGAAAGAGCAATGTCTCTTTCTGAAGGCATCTTTTTGTAAGTTAAGATGGTCAAATGAGTTGAAATGTAATGTGAGATTGGTAGTTACAGCTCTTTCTAGATTGTTTGATAGTGGAGAAAATAAGAGCTGCTATGGGATAATATGAGATGAGAAGGATAGTTCCTTGGTTGGGAAGAGGTAGTCCTATGGATGCATACCAGAGGTAAGAGGGATTGCTTCTGGTAAATGGTATGTTAATCGTATGCTATGTGAGCTTGGCTACAAAAAGGTATGGCATATGAGCCTGCAGATTCATAACTGGTCAGTTTTCTTAACCATGTATTTGCTTCTTGAATAATTACTTTTTATAAGGAGAACATGGGGTGACATCTTTTAAATTAGATCCAGGATGGGGAATATGCTTACCAGGTAATAAACCAGAGCAGTAAGCCTTTGGTTATGAACTGCTAAGCAAACAGTTTAGCTATGGTGGATGAATCTGAAACAGGGTAATATTCTTGCCTATCCTGTGCTAGAATAGAGTTTTAGTTCACCTTAACAAGGTATTACCTGTGTGTAAGAATCCCTTTGTATTGTTAGGATTCCTGGCATGGCATGTTTTAAATTATGCAGCTTCAGCATGATAAATGATTTTTAATCATTCTGAGTATTGCAAAATGCTGTGGCAAGAATATACTCTAAAAGATTTTAAGACTTCCATGCTGTTTTAATGTTGATTGGCCTTTTTCACATCAGGGTTTATTCATGCGGATTGGATTTTATTTTATGATCATAGCACTAAGTGGAAAATATGTGTTCTGTAAATGCAGAATGTTGTTCAGAAAATGTTCTATGGCCATGTTACAGATTATTTATTTAATACAGAAATCCAGCTAGTATAGACTCATTCATTCAATTTGGTAGCTTCCTAATTCAAACACACAAAGACACTACTTGTGAGTTCATTGTTGGATATTTCTATACATAAGAATGAGTTGTTTAACATTTTTTCAGATGAAAATGTGTCTGATGAAACTGCCTTAGGATTTGAGTTCCATATGGGGTATGGGAGGTTTTCATTACGTAAGATGCCCTATGTGAGTGAATTTGATCCCCCTAGAACAACCACTAGAATTAATGTGTTTGAAAGAACATTATGTAAACAAGTTGAAAGTGAATTTATTAGATTTAAAAGAAGCAATAAGCAGTTCAATCTGTGTAAGGAAGAGTGGTTAGCTCTCTGTAAGTTAAGAGGGCTAAATGAAGAATATGTGTTTACACAGTCTGACAAAGGGAGCAATTGGGTAATTTTGTCAAGAGAGAAGTATAATACCATTGTTAATTGGTTACTATCTGATAGTAGTACATATGTGAAATTGCCCACTAACCCTTTGTCAGAATTTAATGCTGCTTTACTAGAGTGGTTAGAAAGGGGTGAACGTTTGGGATTTTTTGTCCCTGCTGATGTTAGAAAACTTTATATCAAGTGTCCCAAGGATGCAATTTTTTTTATTATTCCAAAGATTCATAAGAATTTAAGGAACCCACCAAGATGACCTATTGTGCCGGGTAAAGGTGTTTACCTGCAAAATGTGGGTATCCTGTTGGACTCTGTATTGAAGTTTCATCTTTCCAGAGTACCCTTTCATGTTAAAAACACCAAGAAAATCTGTGATTTTGTAGGGGGGACTCTATGGCAGGATGATTGCTATTGGATTAGTGTTGACATCAAATCCCTTTACACTTGTATTAAAACCAAGTGGGGACTAGAGGCAGTTTCCAAAATGTTAGGTGAGGGGCCCCGCATGACGTACATAATCAATTTGTTGGAATTTTATGTAGCTCATAATTATTTTGAGTTTGATGGAAATTCTTTTCTTCAAAAAGAAGGTACGGCTATGGGTGCATCATTTGCTCCATCATATGCCATTCTTTTCATGGCTTATTTTGAGAATATGTTTTTGTATCCAACTGAGTCTTTTAATAGGAAGGTAGTGAAATATAAAAGGTACGTTGATGATTTATTATTTTTATGTAGTGGTGACCCTAAAGAATTTGAGGTGTTCATCACTAGTTTGAGGGGTAATCCATGTGGGTTGGACTTTCCCTTCAACATTGATAGGAGAACAATGCAGTTTTTAGATGTGGAACTGTACATGGGTATGGATGGAAGGGTGCAATACAAGCCTTTTCATAAAGCCACTGCTGTAAACAATTTTTTACATGCTTCCAGCATGCACAGTTCCCATCTAATCAAGTCTTTACTGTTAGGGGAATTTAAGTGCATTGCAAATAATACCTCAGAAAAGACGAAGTTAAAAGTAGAATTTGATCTTGTTAAAAAAAGATTACTTGCACGGGGATATTCTCATGAATTAATTGGAGAAGCAAGAAATAAAGTAGAAAAGGAACATAGACTTGGAATTCATAAAAAATCATGGTTACATCTGAATTGGAACACAATAAATGGGGAGAGAGATATTTATTCAGCTGATCATGGAGACAAACAGGATGATGTCATATTTTTTGTTAACAGATATTCAGGTTTTTCACCAATTTTAAAAAAATTTGGTAAATACTCTGTGGCCTATTATAAGTAGGGATGAAAATGTATGTGACATATTTCCTAAGAAGGCAGTTTTTTCTCATGGAAGATTTCCAAATTTGAAAGAGAAGTTAAGAACTAGAAGTAAAAGGAAGGAGACAATAAATGCAGGTGCTTATGCCTGTGGGAGATGTAAAGTTTGTGAAAAAAATCAGAAATTTGAATGGAAAGATGATCAATGGCAAGAGTTATAGGGCCATTGATCATTTTGATTGTAACTCCTTTGGAGTTATTTACGTGATCAGTTGTGACTGTCCGTCACCAAAATGGTATGTTGGACAGACTAAACGCAAGGTGAAATTAAGAATTATGGAACACCTTGGTGACATAAGAAATGGCAGGATGGAAAGCCCCATAGCCCAACATTTTCATCTTAAGCATGAAGGTTTGGTTAATGGTTTCACTTTTAGTGTGATTGCTAGACCTTATGGGGTGGGGGCGTGCAATATTAATTTTCAGCAAAGATTATTGAGAATGGAATCTAAGTTTATTATTAATTACAATACTCTTTATCCCAATGGCATGAATCTTGAAATATAGTTATATGAGTATTTTAGGCGCATTTTCATAATATTAATAATATATGTGGTTTTATAAAATGTTGTCATTTTGACATATTTTGATAATATGTTTAGGGTCAGTGGAGCTAACAATGAATTATGTAGTATGGGAAATGTAAAGATGTTAAAAAATGTTTAAAAATGCTAAAGTATGTTAAAAAATGTTAAAAATGTGAATTGTAAAGAGGTTGAAATATTAGATGAATATTTATGTTTAAATATTTAATTGTTTAATTGATTAATTAGTTATCATTAAGTTGATGCATAAACATGGCTGCTTCTGTGAGTAAAGTATTCCTTGAGAAGGCAAAAGCCAAGGTACCAGAAACAGTAAAGGATTATTTTTTGCAGTCATTGCTGTTTTCCATGTCTTTGTGTGTTTGGAATTTTGATTTACAGCTTTAACTGAACTGTGTTGTTTATCAGCTTCCTAATTCAGTTTAAACTGTATGAAGGTAGAAACAGCTGTAGAGAGTTTGATTAATCTGGCAAAGTAGTAGAGAGGAATAATGCTATAACAAATAAAGAATGCGGGTGTATAAATAAAAAACAAATCCATTAGTTACTTCCTGTAGCTAAGGTAGTTAGGTTAAGTGAGGTGGTAATTCATTCTTTCGAGACAGCATTTCTTGGGTGTTACTGAGCTGGCTTTGGTACTTATGAACCAGTACAGGTTAAAAATCCCCAAGTAATGTCATACTGTTACCATTAGCTTGTTTGCTGTTGGATTGTATTTGGCTTATAACAGTGGCCATAGAGATACGTGGAGAGTTTAGTAAGCCAGCAATATTAAGTTTTAGGGTGACTTCCAATAAGAGAAGAGCAAGTGATACAGATGTAGGGTGACTTCCAATAAGAGAAGAGCAAGTGATACAGATGTAAACACATTTACCAGCATTTGTGGAATGGCAAATAAGGCTGGCAGTAATGAACCTCGATGTAAGTATTAATACTCTGCCACCTCTTCTATTTCCCAGTCTACAGCTATTGAAAGGTTTGTTTGGTGAGACAATAATGAATGACATTTTGTGTGATGATATCAGCCATGATGGGTATGTCTGTCGTATCAGGATGCTGCTACTGCTGTTGTTTCTAGGACTCAAGATGTTGTTACCGACAGAGGATACTTCCAGCATTAATGTAATATATGGACAGGCTGTTCTGTTTAGTTATATGCCTTTTTACTAACCCACCATTCCCCAACACCTCAAAAAATAGGGTAGTGAGCTAGATTAATTGATCTACCTTTACTTTAGAGGAGGAGAATCAGCCCTTGCTTTAAATTAAAACTCTGTACATTGTGGTAAAGAGGAACTCTTGGTAGACATGCACTGACTTCTTGGTAGACACGCACTGACTTCTTGGTAGACACACACTGATTTCTTCCAAAATGTTTAGTAGACACACACTGACTTCTACCACAAGGTTTGGTAGACACACACTGACTTCTACCACCAGGTTTGGTAGACACACACTGACGTCTACCACAAGGTTTGGTAGACACACACTGACTTCTACCACAAGTTTGGTAGACACACACTGACTTCTACCACAAGGTTTGGTAGACACACACTGATGTCTACCACAAGGTTTGGTAGACACACACTGACTTCTACCACAAGGTTTGGTAGACACACACTGACTTCTACCACACGGTTTGGTAGACACACACTGACTTCTACCACAAGGTTTGGTAGACACACACTGATTTCTACCACAAGGTTTAGTAGACACACACTGACCTTTACCACAAGGTTTGGTAGACACACACACTGACTTCCTCTGCAAGGTTTGCATTGTACCTCATGGCCTGATGAGTACGGCTCTGCTTCAGTACAGTATCGGAATGAGTGGCACACTTTATCCATATTATTGCCTGATGGAGTACCTAACTGATAATCTGAAGGGCCACAGTAAAACTTACAGCTCAGATTTTTGTTACACTTGGTATTAACAGGCTCATCATAAAAGATAAGTATTTTGTTTTTCTTGGGTTCAGTACACTCACTTTCTTTCTGCATGATACTGTTGTTAGAGATTGCTCTTGGGACACTTACAGAAGCATTTTCAAATCACGGTGCTAGTACTCTACTTTTAAGAGTGTAATAAAATGACATCTACTTAGGAATGGTTTAACATTCCATTTGAGGAAGGTCCTTCGGGATTTCTATAGGTGTCATTTTAATGCTTGCTAATGGATGCTGTATCGAAATCCTATTATCCTATAAGCAGAAACAATGCATATTTGTTACACTGTGTCACTCACTAAAGTTAGGTACAATAGATTAAGAGAGGCTCACACTACCCTAAACAATTCAAGTTACAGCTGTTCACCATACTTAAGAGAGGTATAAGGCCTGTTTGTATGCATATGTATAATAACCACAAAACCCAATTCTGGAGCTAGGAATGCTTCTTTAAAAAAGTATATATTATTATTTTGGTATCAGGTTATATTCATATTCAAAAAAGTATTGAAAATGCCTGTGAATAGTGTTCATGTATTCAGAGGAGCTCAGCCATATCCTTTAAGGAGCTCATTCTGTTTTGCGTTAATTCTGAGACAATAGCATTTCCTGTGGGTCCCAGGCTGTAGTGAAAGTTAAGTCTTTATTCCTGTCACACTATTGTTCCCACCAGGCCACCATGGCACACTTTTGATACCAAGCACTGGCCAAACAGATATTACTGACATGCTTGTGTCAGTAGCAATATGTCAAGTGTATCCATTACTACCCCTAATGGTCTCCCCTATATTAACTCACATCCTTGCTCTGCAGTGACTCTTGGTCTGTACAGTCCCCTACAACAGATAATTCTGATTTTTCTTCTGCTCATATTTTCTTTGCTTCTCTTCAATATAAGCTGATGAGTAATTCTACTACCCCCTCTGATCCTGCTTGTCCTATTATTACCCCCTCCCATCCTGCTTGTCCTATTACTATCCCCTCCCATCCTGCTTGTCCTATTACTACCCCCTCCCATCCTGCTTGTCCTATTACTATCCCCTCCCATCCTGCTTGTCCTATTACTACCCCCTCCCATCCTGCTTGTCCTATTACTACCCCCTCCCATCCTGCTTGTCCTATTACTTATCCCCTCCTATCCTGCTTGTCCTATTACTAACCCCTCCCATCCTGCTTGTCCTATTACTATCCCCTCCCATCCTGCTTGTCCTATTACTACCCCCTCCCATCCTGCTTGTCCTATTACTACCCCCTCCCATCCTACTTGTCCTTTCCATAGTTGAGATTTGCATATGGAGACTGGTTACATAAAGGGTTTATGCTGTTCAGAGCCATCTGTTTATGCTGTTAACCGATATGCGTAACATAATATCGTATTTATAACATCTGTTTTGTAGCCTTTTGGTTTGTGTGTTCTAAATACCTTGCAATTAATGCATACTTACTGGCTGCTTTTATTCCACTTCTAAAAATCAAGTGAAGCACTACATTTAAAACATTTTGCAGGAGACCTTTATCATGTGTTTGAGTATCAAGGATCGATACATAATCAGCAATGCCTGGCACATATGTAGGTTCCCTAGACAGCATATGACATAGACAGCATGTGGGAAACAAATTAATATAATTTTATCTTTACAACATCCTGTAAGTGATAGTGATACAAGTGCCAAGAAAAACCTGCACCATGTGTGAAGTCTATCTGGCTATGAAAAGTATAGTGTTCATAGTGAGATAACAAGTTCAAACAATCAGACTAGTGTTTACAGCATACTCCCATAGCTTTCCAAGGATTTTTATCATTTTTTCAATTTGATAACACTTTATTAAATTCCCTTTATTACTATTAACTCAAAATATACCATATCCCACTCACCAGCAATAATTTGAAAGTACAATTGCTCTACAGAGTTGAAACTTTCTAAACCATTTAGTTGTATAGTTTTAAATTAGTGCAGACAATGCCTCATTCAAATATCAGGTCACTGTCATTCATAATACTGTACAAATTATATGACTATATCTACACTGATTATGTTCCTCTGACAGTATAAAATACTTCTAAGTTATATACTAGATATGTTTTTCTCTTACAGTGTTTTGTATTTTTTAAATAGCTATGTTTTATTATTGCAAGTTGCCCTAGGCATGGAGTTGTGATTCCGGTTTACCTTTAAAATATCATGGCTGCATTGTGCAGTACTCATATATCCAAAAGCATGTTTACAATATTTTGTATGAACGAAAAAACTGATGCTGAATTTACAAAAGTGAATGCTGTTGTGTGTTTGCTGTTGTGAATTTGGCATTTTGAGTGGAAATCGCACTATAGTGGGGATCAGGAAATGTACCCTTTCCCTCACTATAGTGTGATCTCGGAGTTTGTATATATAAGTAACATGGGGTGTGTGGGGTGCAGCCCCCCCATATGGGGGTGCAGGGGGGCTTGCCCCTGCAAACATTCGTAGCTCATAACTGTAAGTGTGGTATTTTCGATAAAGTCCTGAGTTGTTGACTTTCCTTAAATACCTCGGTCGGTTATGTGTACGATTGAATATTTGATTTCCGATATTTCGGGTCAGAAATATGAACACTCGCACTTGTAAGATGGAGATTTTGATGGTAAACCATGATTCCTTATGTGGTATAATGTATGATATATGCTAGAGAACTGCCACTTCTGAGTTTTTTTACATCTTTATTTTTCTGCACCTTGAAACTCTGGATGGCTATCATAGTCTAACTGAGCACACCACATGCTTTTACATGATTTTTTGGTGTAATGTCTAAGTTGTCTCTAGTTAAGCCTTTTTTATCATTTTATAACTGTTTATACTTTCAAAGCACTCTATATGTCAGTGAATCTGTATGTGTGGTACAGCATATTTTGTATATCAAGATGGAAGTCACTGTGTGGATAGCAGAGGACAGTGACATATTGTTGTCATAGTTACTGAAAACTTCTTTTTGACAGTGGACCAGCTCTATGGCACCTTCTCGGGGAAGTATTTAAGGACTGGTGTGAGGGGGCTCTTGTGTTAGTAGATTAAGTCACAACTGTCAACATTATAAAAACATTCAGGTTGGTTTCAATGAGTTCAACAATGTAGTTCAAATTGTGGATTAAATGATTTGCAGGCCTCACAATAATCTAGGCCATAAACCTTAAAAACTGACTTTCTTAAAGAAATACAATATTATTTCAGAAACTCTTCTTCAGAAGAAGTGTGCCACTGATGACCAGAGGAATAGTGAAGAAAAGTAGAAGCCATATTTAAAGTAATTCATTCTTTACAGTGACATAGCAAAAACAGCAACATCAGTTATGTAGATAAAACTTTAATTGATTTCAAGAATATTGGCGAAATGCCAAGAATGATGGGTGTTAATTTGTTTCCTAGAACAAACAGAAAGCATTAAAATAATAATGAGAAAAATACAAAAAACAGTGGGAGTAAAGGAATGTCTCATGTATAGGCAACACTGACTTCAGAATATTGTATGTACCTTGACCATTTTCTGCAGACATTTATGAAAAGCTAAGGAAAAAAATAATACATTTAGAAAAAATATATAGGACTTTTTCTGATAACTAAATAACAAGAAATGAAAGCACTACATGTAGAACAAAATATAACATCAAAAGAAAAAGAATGGAATACAAGATAATACTGCAACAATGAAAAAACACTTTCTAAGAATCGTGAAAAAACACTTTCTATGAATGTTTTGAAGTTGGTCTCAAAAAGATATAGATCACTGAGGGATTAAGCAGATTTTTTTTATAAGCAGTGTCTTGAAAGGACATACAATTTTACAGGCATGCAAGTACAATGCAAAAATATCTGACCAGTACTGGACCATATTCTAATCCTCTTTAGTATATTTGATCTTAGAATACAGTGTCATTCTCTAGTATATTTATTCATTCAATGGGTATATTGTGTGAATCAAATTTTGACTCATGGTCTTAATTTAATCATTGTCAAGTTACTTTACACTGCATATGCATCCTTATACCTAAAAACGAATATCCTTGTATTATTGTAATTTTGCTCCAGAGATTCTGGGCCTTGGGGCTATTCCACCCAGTTAAAAGTAATTAAATCGACAAACAGGTTCAAATTATGACAAACTTGCCAGCATATGTAAAACAGATCCCAGGTGAATTTTACTCCACTAAAACATCACAGAGTTCCACATAGTCTAGCTAGGTGTTCACTTGTTCACCTCTTAGAAAACTGCGACAGTGTGCCTTCATGGATGTATGTAACTTAAGTTTAGTCACATTAAATGTTGGGTCATTTACTTGAATTACTTTCTATAGTGTTTACAGAAGTCGTTGACTTTAGGATTAGACCTAGTTCTGGATTATGGTCAGAGTTAAAGACTAGAGTTTGGGTTTATGATATATGGAGTATGTGTCCTTTAAGGGCAGGTTCAGTTCAGCAAACAGCATTTTCTGTTCACTTACATTGATCATGCCATTCGTCGAACTGTTCAAATTGAGATCGCCATACAGTAAAGATCGGGAAATTTGCCCTTTCCGATGAAATGCCGTTCACTGAACTGTCACTTCGCTGAAGTGATATAGACCCTTCAAGGGCATATACTATAGTATTTAATATTGTGCTTGTTGCTGTATTCTATGCATTTTCAATAGACATTTTTTTTTATTTTTTACTTTCTATGCAAACTTGAATCGTATTCAAGGATATGATTTTCAGCAATTTAGCCCAGATCCCCCAAAGGTCCAAATGAAAGGCAGTACTATGAATAAATATTCTGAGTCTATCTTTTTATAACAGAAGTACAGATGATAAAATGTAAATTAAGTCAATCATTTATGGCTAGTTAGATTGATTATGAGAAATGTTAAATTTAATCAGTTATGGCTGACTAAGAGGGATTATGGAGAAATGTCAAATTTAACGATTTATGGATAATTAAGAGCTTTCAGCACTGGCCTCTTCAGTCAGCTCTATAGTACTGCAGGATGAAACCCTGAGTTGCAGCTTCAGCAATCTGGGTTTGCAGATCCAGGTGTAGGCAGAGTCATGTGAGAATACGTGGAGTAACTGGCTGATGCCAGCTCACTCAGCTTGGAGTGAGGGTAATGGTTAAAGTCTTGCAGCTTAGGAGATACCTATGCATGGACAGCAATTAGTTGTGATATGGACAACTAATTCTTGAGAAACCTGCATTAGTGAAGTTCCCATTTTTTCCCAAACAGGTGTAATATCATTGGTGATTATATTTAATAATGGAATGTTGGAAGGTGAAGCCCCTTGCATGTATGTATGAGGCTTCACCTCCTTCACATTACCCAAGGCTGTCACTTTTAAGTTTATAATTATGAAATTCAAGGATGTGGGTTTTCCGTGATAACATCATATTCTTGTTGGACACATTGAAGCCAGTTTGAAGCACAAGGACAGGCAGAAAAATGGTATACAGGCAAGCAATCCATATCACAATGAGCATGTGCCCAGGCATGTCACTGCACAACACCTGACATCACAAACATTGTATATTGCTTGCTAGCCAAGAAAGGGAGAAGGAAACAGGGTAGAAATGAAAACTCCATTGTACAGGAGAATAAATTAAAAAATCCAGCCATGTGAGTTCGATGGCCAATATCTCTCATCACTTGTCTGAGCCTCCCTAACTCCAAAAACCTTCAACTAGCGAAATGACAGGAACAAAAGAACACAGAGGTTTAACAATGTATGCTAAAATGTCAGGAAGGGAGCTATACAAAACAGTAGCCTCATTTAGCAAAGACTAAAAAGTGGTCGTGTTTGCCTATACAGTTGAAAGACAAAGGAATAGTTCTATGGTGCTGACATAAACTTTGATGCATGAAATGTCTTGGAAAAGTCTAAATAATTTCTCTGGTAATGGTCAGAAACATGAGCTGTTGTAGCTTTAGAATGCTAGAGCCAATGTCAAAATCAATCGCTTCAAATCAGGATAGTAAGTAAACTTACACATCAAACAGAAAAAGACAGGCCTCGCAATGCTTTTAACTGATGGTTGTCTCTCTTGGCTACTGATTGTAAACATAAAACACTTCAAAAAGATATATAGCTAAAGTTATATAGCTAAACTGTAGATGTTAAGCAAAAATTGGTTGGACTGAAGGATAAAGGCAAGATCAAGAAACTTAAGTCATTTTAGTATTAGAGAAGGTGCAGAGGTTGTGCATTGTTAAACCGCTATAGCTAGAACACACATAATCTCAACCCTACTATACACCTCTCCTATATACACTAACCTCTCTAAGAATAACCTCAACAAACTTGCCACATCTTATCACAATATTGCTAGATTTGCTACCAGCTCTCCGTTCAGAACTCATCACTGTCTGAACCTAAAGCAACTAGGCTGGCTAGAATTTCTTAACCAGCTTCAATTCCACCAACTTACAATAGCCCATAAGACCCTGTATCAACCCTCTAACACGCCAGTACACTCAAGCCTTATTATACCTTATAGAAATCTCAATAATCTGCGCTCCTCACACAAAATGTTAATACCACCAAAACTAAAAACTCAGCAGGCGACTCCTTGTTTTCTAACGCTGTCGGAAAAGTATGGAATCAACTACCTCCCAATCTCACATCTCAGACCTCTCTCTTGCTTTTTAAAAAGAATCTAAGGCTATTTCTTAATCACCACTGGTTATGCTCCTGCACCAACCCTGACTAACTTCTCTCCCCTACTCTAACATTTCATCCTACATCCTATACTTTTCCTCCCTTTCTCTGTTTCTACATAATTTGTTTTGTACACAAACCCCTAGTTATTTTTATCTACACTGAGAAATATACTCAGAAAAAAATATATATATATATTTTTGTTTTTATAATGTCATTCTTAACAATTGATGTTTTTTATATTGTTTCTGTATTACCCTTTATCAGTGTTTTTTATAATACATCTATGTAACAATTTGTTGTTTTTTTATAATGGCTCTGTCTTAACCTAAACTAACTCTGTATGATTCCTGGAGCCTTTCTCCCCGGGCCTTTACTGAAAATGGGCATGTATCCAGTTAAACTAGCCCAGTCAACAAATGTAAAATAAATAAAAATAAATTATTATTTCAAGGTGAGCTTAGCAGCAATAGTGTAGTAAAGTATTGTGAGTTTAACAATAGTTGTAGAGTTGGAGGAAGTTCAAGACAAAGTCATTTTACAAGAAATGATGGAAGATGAGGTTGATTGCATGACAGCAGCCTAATCCTTGAATCAAGAAGATAAAAAGTACCATTAGTTTGAAATATGCTATGACTGTGATGATTTGTGACTTGTAACATTTATTGAGGTTGCTAGTTACTTAGGTAATCCATCTCTGGTAAAAAAAATATAATGATGGCTATTGCAAATTACTAATGGAACAGTCTAACAGCTGGTGAAGTCAGAGATAAGAGAGTGGAATATATATGGTTTAAATTGTAGATGTTAAGCAAAAATTGGTTGGACTGAAGGATAAAGGCAAGATCAAGAAACTTAAGTCATTTTAGTATTAGAGAAGGTGCAGAGGTTGTGGAATTTCTCAGTTTTACTAGAACAATGATGGTGCTCCGATTACGTTTTTGTAAGAAGTATTCAGAGTTTTTCTCTCTGGTCCTCCACTGAAAATGGGCTTCTATCTAGTTGGACTTACCCAGTAATCAAATGTCAATAAAAAAATAAATAAATAAATTTGGGTATACAGAAAGTTTACAGGTTGCCTTTACCAAACTGAAAAATATGGTAAAGATAGAGCAGTTTTGATTTAGTTTGCATCCAGTATTCAAATGGACTTAGTTTTGTGGCAACAGTGACAGTTGAAAAATAGATGTACAAAGTAAGGTCATCCAGTTTTAATAGACCCCAACTTTTCTGACATTATACATCAGTTGAAATCTTCATTTACAGAGGTAATTAAGGAGCATAGAAGATGGAAAATCAAATACAAGATAAAAAATGTAAATAAAACAGATAAACTAGTGGTATTAAAACTTTGTTGATGAGCTCAGTTGTGATAATTCCTAAAAATCATGAAAACCAGGTAGTGCTCCTAAGCAACAAGCATTTATTCATCACAGACAAGCAATCCTCAGTAACACAAATCAGAAATGTTTTACAATGTTAAACATATCAGCTTTTATACACTTAGACATAGGTGTGGAAATTACATGTATTGTTTAATTTTAAACCTTACTATTGATTAGGTTGAACTAAATCCTAGTTAAGGAAAACAGTACCTATCTATTTTCAACCCACATTCCCAAATCAGGTATTAAAACAATGAGTGAAAAGGTCACTGAAAAACCAATCAGTAAAAACAAAAATGAAGACTCCAGCAACACTAGAACTTCCACTGAAACTTCCTCTTGTATCAGAGGCACACGGAATATATGCAAATGAGCCTTATAAACATCAGGTGTTTCAGCTCATTTGCAATTCTAAATACCCATGACTTGTTTCATCGTTTTAATTCATAATTTCAGGCCAATAAAGCCAAACCCCACTAGCTGTGCATACGCATATTTTGGCCTTGTTATGACCTCGTCAGCACTGCACAAGCAAAGTGTCTGACTAAGTATTAGAAACACAGGGCTGTTATACCGAGCTGATAACCATTATCATTAGGGTCACTGCAAAAATATCCCAAACAACAAACTAAAACAATGAGTGAGAAGGTCACTGAAAACCTATCAGTAAAAACAAAAATGAAAACTCTAGCAACGCTAGAGCTTCAACTGAGTGACCTCCCAAACCTCTTGTATTAGAGGCACATGGGATATATGCAAATGAGCCTTATGAACATCAGGTGTTTTAGCTCATTGGCAATTCTGAATGCCCATGACTTGTTTCGTTGTTTTAATGAACAATTTCAGGCCAATAAAGCCAAACTCCACTAGCTGTGGATATGTATATTTATGACTTGTTATGAGCTCCACAGAACAAGCAGAGTGCTTGACTAAGCATTAGAAACACAGGGCTGTTATACCCAGCTGATGGCCATTATCATTAGGGTCACTGCAAAAAATATCCCAAACAACAAACTAAAACAATGAATGAGAAGGTCACTGAAAAACCAATCAGTAAAAACAAAAATGAAAACTCCAGCAACACTAGAGCTTCCACTGAGTGACCTCCCAAACCTCTTGTTTCAGAGGCACATGGGATATATGCAAATGTGCCTTATGAACATCAGGTGTTTCAGCTCATTGACAATTATGAATGCCCATGACTTGTTTCATTGTTTTAATGGACAATTTCAGGCCAATAAAGCCAAACCCCACTAGCTGTGGATATGCATATTTCAGCCTTGTTATGACCTCTGATACAAATCGGGTATTAAGTAAAGCATAACATACACATAAGCAGACTGACTTTTAACTAAAATCACTTTTGGCTAACTAATACAATAAAGCCTTCATCAGGTCTGTGACAAGAACTAAAATCATATACATAGGTAGATAAGTAAAAATAGTTAACTAGTCATCTAACCATAAACATTATCTAACTAGAATGCTCTCTCTCTCTTTATATATATATATATATATATATATATATATATATATATATATATATAATCATATATAATCATATTTAATATGCATTAGTGTGCATAAAAGTTATTTATAGTTCAGAAAAAGTTAATACAGCTCAGAAAAAAATGTTAATGCGTTGCATTAAAAAAAATACTGTCATGACAATTTTCATTTTTACAGCCCCAAAAATAGGTTTATTCAATGAAAACCAGTAGAAAAACACACAGAAATAGTGGATAAAGTCAACTAGTAATGTATAAAAGTGTGCAGGTGAGTGCATGAGTGTGCATGACTGGTAAACATGAGAATTATACCTATACTTCATGGTAACAGCTGCATGAAAAAATGTGTGTGTTGAATTTACCGTTTAAATATCTGGTGTGATGCAAGAGTATACTAATGCTAATCAAAGCAGAATTGTTGTTAAAGTAACTAAACATATGTACATTTATACACATACTACACATAACTTTTTTAAGTACATAAAAATATTTCCTTAAAAAGTCCCTAAAAAAATCTTTACAGATTGTGTTGCAGCTTACGTAAATTCAACACAGTCTTAATAAATGAATAGTAGTTAATGCCTGGTTTTCTGAATGCATTTAGTTTCAACTGCCAGCATAATTCTTTTTTCTCCAAAACACCGTTGATGTCCCCTTCAAGCTCATCCATCTCCACACAGTCCAGAATGATAAATTTAAAACCAGAACATCTGGGGTTTTCTAATAAGTGTTTTGATAAGGTGTTTTTCTGGCATTTATGTCTGATGTCAGAAAGATGACTTGAGATCCTTCTTTTCAGTTTATTCATAGTCTTACCCACATAAAATGCAGGGCAGTCATTACACATGGCCCTATATACAACTTTTTCAGTATTACAGTTTCCATCTGCTGAAATATTCACCATCGTTTTAAAATAGGAGCACTAAAATGAGTCTCACCCCATCGGGCACTCACAGAAAGTGCAGTTAGGTGGCCCACAGATTTTAGTACTCGTGTCATCCTAATGTTTATTATTTTTCTTTTTCTTTTCCATATAGCTACGTATGCTTCTGTTCTTTTTAGATACAAAAGTAAGGCATTCTCCTAAAATTCTTACAAGCTGCTGATTGTCAGTGAGGATGGCCCAGTTATCCTTAATAATGACTTTAATTGTATTGAAATCACAGGTGTAAGTTAGAATGCTAGTGTCCTTACTTTTCTCTTCATTTGAGTTAGGGTGGCCTCATTGCATAATTCTACCAAAAGACTAATTTTAGAATCTCTAATGGGGTTAGAGGCTCATACATAGCATATTTGATTCATATCCTCTGGTTAAGAAATCATTTTCAAGATCATTCATATTTTGGACAAAAGGGGCAAAATCTGTAGTAATGTGTGCTAATCTGTAACCTTGTGATTTTATTACATTGTGCTTAGTTTTTACTGGATACATACTCTGTGAAGTAAGTAGTTCACTCTTGTTGGAACGTGTACAAGTTACTAATTAATTTTCCCCTGTCTTTATCAATACTGAAAGTCATATCATAAGAACTGCATTGACTCTGAGCTGAAGGAAGTGGTAGTTTTCAGGAAGGAGGTGGAGTTACTGATGTAATGGATAAACTCAGTTAGCTTAGATTTCACACCTTGCCAGACTATGAATACATCATCAGTAAAGCAAAGGTAGCTAGTCATAAATCTCCAGTATTCACTTTGCTATACAAATTCTCCTCCCATTTGCCTAAGGCTACATTGGCAAGGCTAGGGGCTATAGCAGTACCCATGGCTATCCCCCTCATCTGTTTGTAAGCCTGGCCATTCAAACCGAAAAAATTGTAACTCAACACCAAGTTTATTAGCTTTCCCAAGCATTTAGTTTGCCCTTTTATAGCATTATTTCTGCTATAAGCCTCTGTAACTGCTTGAATACAGTGTGTGACAAAAGGAGATACTGCCAGCCCAGCTATCTGGAGTTTTGTAAATAATTATATGTCATTTGTGAATACTAACATGATTTATATAGAAATGTAACAAAAGGGAGATACTGCCAGCACAGCTGCCTGGAATTTTGTAAATAATCATATGTCATTTGTGAATATCAACATGATTCATATGCTTGTGTTATACATGTATTAGAACTGTATGTCATATAAGATGGTTTGTACAGACGTGTGCACTGAAGAGATATGTTGTAGGGTACTCAGATGTGTCCACAGTGTACCCTACTGGAAGAGAACAGGAGTCCATATAAACTATTGTAACTGTGTAAATGTGAATATTTTAAAAGTAGAAACTGGAACATAGAAGGTTAACTTGCAAAACTTCAGAAAAATAGTTGAAATTAAATTATTTTATAACCGTGCCCTAAAAGATGGTTTCAATGCAGCAAGGAGGCAGGATGTCTAAAACTAGGGAGCATTCTGCATTGTCTTGTGAGTGTTTTATTGTTTCATGTCTTCCAGCAGCTGCAAACATCTGAGGGCTATCTATTTTCATAGGGAGATGCTAAATGCTGACAGTTTCTAGCAATGGGGGTTTAGCTTGGGAACTAAAGTCAGATGACAAGAAGCGATATCATCCTGCACGCCAACCCAGCAGTAATGTCTGGGATATTTATTTAAGAACTCTCTGAGAGAGAAAGAGACTGTACATTCTGTATTTTGTCTTTGACCTGACAGGAACATCCACTCACCACATCTGCCTGCTTATTGTTCTGTAAGTAAGTTAACAAGGGTACAGTAATTTTCTTAGATTCAGACAGGAATATAGTGAAGTATAGCTTAGATGGTTTCTTTAGTTATTTCAGGGTGTCCTGCAATGTTGTTTTAAATATTTCCTGTGATTTTGAACTCTGATGTAACTGTGTTTATTTACTGAGTATTTTCTTGTTCTTTTATTATTTATTATTAAATATATTTAAATCTATCATTGTGGCTGATATTTGTGAGACATATTTAAGTTCTGGGAGTACTTACATATTTATTTGGTGACAAGGTATGGCCGACTCCTAATAGCCTTGCTCTTGGTCAAACTACCATTTGGATTAATAGTAACATTATGCAGTAAGATTGGACACCCCTTGTTAAGGGCCTTAAAGTAGCTGCTAAAGAGTTGGCTGGTGGCAGTAATAACTACCTTATAGTCTTGGCAAAAGGGGACAGCTAGAAAACTTCTGCCAGCCTTTCCCATATGTGTGTTTGTGCATAAATCAAATCTCAAAGAGAGTGTGTGTCAGCTACTTGGGCAGGGACACGAAGCACTGGTTGGACAGAGGGGGTTCTGGAGGTCTTGACTTGGCCACTTAGCTGAGATCTCAACTCTATAGCTGTGCCAGTGGGGAGTCTTACTGGGCATCTGGAGAAAGAGAGAGAAACTAGCCCCAGACTGTCTGTGGTCTCTGTGTGCTCTAAAGGGAAATTACACTTGATGCAGAGAGCTGTATCTGCAAATGCTGTGTGTGTACTTGTCATCCACCCAGTGTGTATGTCCCCCACTGTTGCCAGTGGTAAGGATTGAGCCTCCTTGAATTACTGGGCCAGTGCTGGGGTGTCACACAGTACATGTGTGGTAACACAATGTATAAGGATTCAGCATCAATACTTACCAATATGCTTTGTTCATTCACATAGACTTCTATTATTTTTCTTAAAAATCAAGAGAATCTAAAATAAAAGATGAGTTCTTTTCAGCAAGAGACTGTAGAATAAAATCTAAGTATATGACAGTGGTCTCTAATATTGAACCTCCACTTGCATTAATACGTCTGTAAGGTGTATTTTCCCTCTTCTTATGGGGTTTGGAAATCCCCAAAAAGCAAGGTAATTTGGGGGTGAGGTGTGTTCAAATACTCAAAAAAAGTTTTCACTGATACGTTCTTCATTAAACATTGTGGTTAGCTTAGTTTTCCATTCTACATATGCAGTTTTAACCTCCTCAAAGGGATATTTAGAATAAAACTCAGGTGTGTTCAGCATGTTCTCTATTTTCATTATATAATTGACAGCATCTGTAACCAGTATGCCTCCACCCTTGTCAGCCTTCATAACATGTCTATTTCTATCATTGCTCAAATTCTTAAGTGCTAATATCGTATCC
The DNA here is from genome assembly GCF_019279795.1 of Protopterus annectens. NCBI lineage: Eukaryota > Metazoa > Chordata > Ceratodontiformes > Protopteridae > Protopterus > Protopterus annectens. Next base: position 434,219,121 of record NC_056746.1, on the reverse strand, counting down.
TTTGAAATATTATAAAACTTATGTTTTGGTAGTTTTTTGAGAACCTTTCTTATGTCAAGCTTGCATTTTGTCTCAAAGGCTGCAAGTGTGGGATGCAGTGGGGGGACAAAAACTACTGGGTCTTTTAATTTTTTTTCAATGACCTTATCTTACTCAATGTATTTTTTCTCATGAAAGACAAGTTTCAAATTCAACTTTCTCACATACATTTTTAAATCAGTGATGGTCTGTGTCTCAGTTCTCCTTCCCTGTGGTATAAATATAAGTCCTCTGTTAAGCACTTTTTCTTCAAGTGCTCTCAGTGGTTTCTTCAAATGATTCCAGATCATGGGGGTAATTCCTTCTGTAGGCTCGTGGCCCTCATGGGTAGAAGTTATTGTTCCCCCAGGTACCTCAACTCTCTTGCTCCTGTCCACTACTTCCTCCTCCAGTTGTTCTGGTCTGAAAGGGATTTTGTATGTGTATGTTATGCCTTTTTAATACCTGATTTGGGAATGAAGGTTGCAAATAAATAGGTAGTGTTTTCCTTAACTAGGATTTAGTTTGACCTACTCAGTAGCAGTGTGTGTGCGTGTGTGTGTGTGTGTGTGTGGGGGGGGGGGGTACTTGCTGTTCTAAAATGTACTTTTTTATGGCTCTGTTATATTATTTGCCTTGAATAGGCTGGTTTAAAATTAAACAAAGTGAATATTTTCCACACCTACTTCTAAGTGTATAAAAGCTGTATAAAAGCTGATATGTTTAGCATTGTAAAATATTTCTGATTTTTGTTACTGAGCATCACTTGTCTGTGATGAATAAAGACTTGTTGCTTATGAACACTACCTGGTTTTCATGATTTTTGGGAATTATTGTGACTGAGTTCATCAACAAAGTTTTAAGACCACTAGTTTCTCTATTTTTTTCCTCAACATTCATGGTGGTGAGGTTGTAACTAGGCAGATTCCTGTGCTTGTTCATTTTTTATATTTTTAAAATCAAATACAAGCTGATCTTTCCAGTAGATAAAGATATTTTTGACCAGTATGTAGCTGCTCCTCAGACATTCCAAACCAGAAAAGGACAGCCTCCAAGCAATGCAATAGTTATTTCATCATGTCATAGAACAGAAGAAACTTACTAACCCAAGTAAAATGATATTTCTAATTCTGTGGAATCAGAGAGTAATTGGAATGGGCAGTCAGTTCAAGGAATGGGTAGTATAGGATCTGTGAGTCCTTGATGAAATAGCAGTGGACAGAATAATTGTATTTATTTATGTTATTAGCTGTAACTTGTACTTGTCTACCATCTATTCAAAAGTATATCACTATTTAAAATGTCAGTTCTCCTCATACATTAGCTAGGATTATAATGGAGATTTCAGCACTCTGCAAAGAAGTTGAATAGTAATATATATATATATATATATATATATATATATATATATATATATATATATATATATATATATATACATATAAATATATATACCCCAAAGGTAAAGGTTATATACTTAATGAGGAAATGTGTAACCTTAGAGGTTCAAGGCAGTAATGTGCTACCAGATATCATGTGTTTTCTAGATTTAGAGTGGATCATAATTTAAACAAGATGAGTACAAGTATATAGGTTCATAGGTTCATAGGTTCATACTAGGCTATCTGCCCTAGAGCATTTATAAGCCTAGCCAGAGTGTGTTTGGCTTTCGCCACCCATTTTAAATGAATTTTGCTATGCCATTTTTTGAGGTTAGTATACTGTGCCTCTGTCTAACAGTGACACAGAAGTGATACCTGGGGTAAACCTACGATCTCCCATCCACTCATCAAGATTCCTCTTGAAGAGAGTCAATGAGGGACTCTGCCTAACCTGGACTGGGATTTTATTCCAGAGTGAAGGGAGCCTCTGGGTTATGAATCTGTCCCTCCAGTATGTCCTATTTATTTCAGTGCTGAGGTTCAAGTCTCTCGAGTTCGTAGCTCGATGGGATTTGGATTTTCTGAGGTGCAGCATGTCCATTAATTCCGGGTTGGACATGGCTTTATACATCAGGCACAGACCGCCTCTGAGCAGGCGGTATGCCACTGAGTAGAGCTGGAGTTTCTTTAACCGGGCAGCACATAGCATCTGTTTGAGCCCTTTGATCCTCTTGGTGAGGTACTTTTGGGGTCTTTCCAGTTGCTGCAGGTGTCTGGTAAGGTACATCCCAAAAGGGGCATTGTACTCAATTATGGGCCTGATGAGGGATGAGTAAAGAGGCACGATGACCTCCCCTGATCTAGATGTGAATCCCTTCATGATTAGGTGGGCTATATAAAATGTTTTTCTAACCACTTTGGCCATGTGGTTTTCAAATGAGAGATTGCTATCAACTTGGGTCCCCAGGTCCCTAATTACTTCTTCCGTACTTAATGGATTACCACCTATGTGGTAATTTGTGGGCACTTTGTTTTTGCCAAAGTGGATGACTATACACTTTGGCGTTTAGCTTGAGGCCATGGCTCTGGCACCAGTTGTGTGTTTCTATGAGGCCCTTTTGTAGGATGCTTGTGTCAGCTGAAGAGTCGATTATGGCGCCTAGTTTGCAGTCATCTGCGAACTTGGTCAGCCACAGTCCTTCTGTGTTGGCCTGTACCTCCGAGAAATATATACCGAACAAGAGAGGTCCCAGGACTGAGCCTTGTGAGACGCAACTTGTAACTGGTTTGGAGTCTGACATGGCTCCAGCAATTCTAACCATGTGGGTTCTGTCCCTGAGCCAGTTTGCAACCCATCTAGTGACATAGGGGTTTATATTTAAGCTGGTGAGCTTATCTATAATGCCAGAGTGGGGTATTGTATCAAAGGCTTTTGCGAGGTCCAGGTAGGCTGTGTGGACCACCTTCCCCTCGTCAATGGCCTTGGTGACTGTTTCAAAGAAATCAACCAGATTTAAGAGGCAGGATCTGCCCTTAACAAAGCCGAACTGTGTAGGATCCAGTGTCAGTAGGTACCCAATATCTTTATTTATGAGGTCCATGATGATCCTTTCCATAGCTTTGCAGACGAAGCTAGTCAGGCTTATGGGGCGATAGTTTCCAGGATCCGTTGAGGCACCACCTTTGTGGAGAGGGACCACTGTTGCTGTACGCCACTCTTTGGGTACATATCCTGTAGTAAGGCTGAGATTGAACATTAGTTTTATGTTTGGGTTTAGCTCTTCTTGGAGTTCATGTAGGACGCAGCCCGGGACACCATCTGGTCCCATTGATGCTGTGTTTTTTGCTTTGGAGAGGGCGGCTCTTACCTGAGCATATGAGATGTCAGGAGGGCAGCACTCTGCTGGGATAGATATTTGCCCTTTTGGTGGGGAGGGGGGGGAGTTTGCACTGAACCTGTCAGCTAGGATGTTGGCAATGTCTGTGGGTTCGCTGTATTTTTTGTCATTTTGGACTAATTCTGAGCATATCTGGGAATTCCCACCCAGATTCCTAACATAACTAAAGAAAGCCTTGTGATTATCCTTAGTGTCCTGTGCAATTTTTCTCTCGAAGCTGGCCTTAGATGATTTTATGAGTGCCCATAGTTTTTTGCTAATACTGATCAGAGATGCCTTCCCTTTTTGGGATTTTGCTCTATCATGTAGTAGCTTCCTCCTTCTATTGTATAGTTTGTTTATGGCTGGGGTCCACCAGACAGGACGCCTGCCTTTGGAGGATTGGGTCTTGGTTTTATTTCGGATTGCATGATCCATGCATTCCTGAAGGTGTTCATAGAATGCGTTTATAAAGGATTCTACGGTCTGGGCCATATTTTTCACAGGCCTGGGGGCTTTGAAGGATTCCACCTCGGTTTTGAGGAGTGTGAAATTTGCTTTAGAGAAGTTTTTCACTGTGGTTTTCTGGGCAGGGGGTGGGGTCGGGATGTGAATATCCAGTGAGATTAGTTTATGGTCTGATCTTACCAGTGAGGGATACACTTCTGGTCTGGAGCATAGAGGCCCCATGTTGGTGATGATCAGGTCCAGTACGTTTTCCCCTCTTGTGGGAGTGGTAACAAATTGTTCCATAGCATTTGAGTTTATAAATTCTAGGAACCTTTGGTCTTGGGTGTTGGAGCTAGAGTAATGTTCCCAGTCTATGTTTGGGTAGTTGAAGTCGCCCAATATAATGGTGTTTGGAGAGACCTTCATATTTTCCAGTGTTCTCAGGAAGGCTGAGTGGGGTTCCTGGGTTTGGGAGGGTGGTCTGTAGCAGGCTATAAACTGGAAGGCAGTTTTACCCACTGTTAGTTGCACATGGATAGTCTCTGATGCTTCGTGCTGCGCCACCAACCTGGAAGTGTGGGTATCTTTGACGAATATTGATACTCCCCCTCCTTTTGTGGTTCGGTCCAAGTTTTGGGGCCGAAAAGCATGGTATGAGGTATAACCTGGTAGTGCTGGGGTGCTCTCGGGAGCCTTGAACCAAGTTTCTGTTACTGCACAGATATTGATGTTCTCCATACTAAGGAGAGTTTCAAGTGTGTGTATCTTGAGGTTTAGACTTCTGGCGTTGAGTAACATTACTCTTAGTTTCTTATCCCTTGTGATACCTATGGAGGTGGATTTGTCTTTTGAGCCTTGCCTAAAAAAGGCACTATGGGGGTGGCAAGAGGCTTTGCCAATATCCGAAAGCCCAGGGGTGACAGGTGCAAGTCGTCCCTAGCAAAGCATCGTGGCTTGTCGAGCATGTCATCCCAGGCTGACAGGCATTGGATCCCCTTTGAATGACATCAATACTTAAGCCAGTTGTTGAAATTGATCATCTTGTCTTCATATTGTGGCATCATTCTTGGTGAGGGTAAGATGCTACTCAAGGTCAGGGTCATACCGGCCTGGGCTACATGCTGAGAGAGCTCCTCTATGTCTCTTTTCATGTAGTCCAGGGAGGTACGTCTCAGGTCATTCACACCAGCATGGACAATGACTGAGTCATATTTGTACTTGCCTTGGAGTGACCTGAGTGCTTGTGTTATGTGGCAGATCCTAGCACCCGACAGGCAGCTCACCGTGACCTTCTCCTTGTTCAGCCTGGTGAGTGGGACGTCAGTGTGCCTGATGATAGAGTCACCTATTACAAGTGTATCAGGTGTGTTGTTTAGCCTTAAGGGTTGTGACTGTTCGGCACACTGGCTTTGTGAGCTATGTGTTGCATGTGTTTTGTTTTGGGGTAGCGGTTGGTTGGGTGTCTGCTTTGGAGATCTCTGCTGCTTAGACAGATTTTTATTTAGAGCCTCCGAGTATGTTTTTGTGTGTTTATGTGTTTGGTTTGCTGTCGTGGTAGGTCTATGTCAGACTGGAATTGTAGTGAGTGTGGTTTCCTTCTCTTCCTGACTGGTTACGCCAGTACTGAGTTGAGAGAGCTTAGCCTCCAGTTTGGCTATATGGTTGCATCTCTCACATGTGTTGTAATTTGTTGGGAGGAGGAGAGGGTTGTCTGTGTACATGAGGCAGTTGTAACATTGCCTCAAGATTCCCAGATTCACCAGCTGGACTGGAGAGGAGATTGACAACTGACCTTTGGACGGGCTAGAATAGTATTGGAAATTCCTTTATAATTGAAAAAAGGGCCAGTGTTGAACAAGGTACTCAAGGGGAGTTCATAGGTTCATAGGTTGGTACTAGGCTATCAGCCCTAGGGCCTATACAAGCCTAGCCATAACAATTCCCTGGCTATTTCTTCCCACATTATTTACTTTCCTGGACCCCTGTCTAGCAGGGCGACTGACGTGATCCCTAGGGTGAATTTCCTTTCTCCCATCCAATCGTCAAGGTTCCTCTTGAAGAGGTCCAAAGAGGCACTCTGCTTGACATGTATGGGCAATCTATTCCAGAGTCTGGGGAGTCTCTGGGTCAGGAACCTATCCCTCCAGCATGTTTTGTTTATTGTGATGACAAGGTTTAGATCCCTGGAGCATGTAGCTCTGAGGGATTGGGATTTCTTTAAGTGTAGCATGTCCAACAGCTCTGGGTTTGACATGGCCTTGTATGTTAAGCAGAGATCGCCTCTGAGTAGACGATATGCGACAGAGTATAGCTGGAGTTTTTTAAGGCGGTCAGCGTAGGGCATCTGCTTTAGGGCTGTGATTCTTTTAGTGAGGTATTTCTGAGGCCTTTCCAGTTGTTGCAGATGTCTTGAGAGGTACATACCAAATGGGGCGTTGTATTCTATAATGGGTCTAATGAGGGATGAGTACAGTGGGACAATGACCTCCTTTTTTCTGGTTGAAAAGCCCTTCGTGATGAGGTGTGCCACATAAAAGGATTTCCTGACTGTTGTGGCGATGTGGTTATCGAAGGTGAGACCACTGTCCACCTGTGTCCCTAAGTCTCTTATCACACTTTCTGTGTTTAGTGTACTGCCACCTATATGGTAATTCATGGATACATGTTTTTTCCCAAAGGGGATAACAATACATTTCTTGGCATTGAGCTTGAGCCCATGGCTCTGGCACCAAGCATCTGTTTCTGTAAGGCCCTTTTGTAGAGTATCCACATCATTTGGGGATACAATAATGGCTCCCAGTTTGTAGTCATCTGCAAACTTTGTTAGCCAGAGTCCCTTAGTGTCGATCTGTACTTCAGAGAAGTAGATGCCAAACAAGAGCGGCCCCAGGACTGAACTCTGAGGTACTCCACTTGTCACTTGTCTGGAGCTGGATTTGGAGTTGGCTACTTTTACAGTGTGGGTTCTATCAGTAAGCCATTTAGCAACCCATTGGGTGACATAGGGATTAATGCCCAACTTAGTAAGTTGATCTATGATTCCAGAGTGGGGGATGGTGTCAAAGGCCTTGGCAAGGTCTAGATAGGCTGTGTGGACCACCTTACCCTTGTCCATGGCTCTGGAGACTGATTCAAAGAAGTCAGTCAGGTTCAGGAGACAAGATCGGCCCTTCACAAACCCAAACTGGGTGGGGTCCAGTGTTTGAAGGTTGCCAATGTCTTTGTTTATTAGTTCCATGATAATATGCTCCATGGCCTTGCAGATAAGGCTTGTCAGACTGATGGGATGGTAGTTTCCGGGATCCAAGGTGAATCCCCCCTTGTGGATTGGGATAACTGTAGCTCTGCGCCACTCAGTGGGCACGAAACCTGAGGTGAGGCTATGATTAAACATGACACTTAGGTGAGGTGCCAGTTCATATTGTAGTTCATGTAGTACACAGCCCGGGATGTCATCTGGTCCCATGGATGCTGTATTCTTGGCTTTAGAGAGTGCGTTTTGTACCTGTATGGCCGTTATTACTGGAATTTGGCAATCTTCCGGTATTGAGATGTGCCATTTAGGGGGTGAGAGGGGGGTGAAGTTGGCACTGAATCGATCTGCCAGGATACTGGCAATATCCTTCGGATCAGTATATTTAATGCCATTCTGTTTTAGCTCAGAGCAGATCTGAGCATTGTCATTTAGATTCTTGACATAGTTATAGAATGCTTTGTGGTTGTCTTTGGAATCTTTGGCAATTTTATTTTCGTAACTAGCTTTGGAGGATTTTATGAGGCATCTCAGTTTCTTACTGAGCCTAGTAAGGGAGTTTTTTGCATCCTGGGATTTTCCTCTTTTCTGCAAAAGTTTCTTCCTTTTGTTGTAAAGTGTGTTTATGGCAGGGGACCACCAGATTGGCTTCCTTTTTTTGGATGAGAGCATTTTGGTTCTATTTGGGATGGCACGATTCATGCATGAGTGGATGTGCTCGTACAGTGCCTTAGTGTAGGATTCAGCAGTTGAACTTTCAGTTCCCGTCTGCATGGGTGTCATGAAGTTTGTCACTTCTGACTTGAGTAGCATGAAGTTGGCTTTGGAGAAGTTTTTTATGGTGGTTTGTTTGTGAGGGTTCATAGGTTCATAGGTTCATAGGTTCATACTAGGCTATCTGCCCAAGGGCATTTATAAGCCTAGCCCATAGTTATGTGGCTTTCGCCACCCCTTTAGTTTGAATAAAAACTATGCCTATCATTTTTCTGTGCCTCTGTCAAGCAGTGACACTGAAGTAATCCCTGGGGTATATCTGCGATCTCCCATCCATTGGTCAAGATTCCTCTTGAACAAGGCCAGCGAGGTGCTCTGCCTCACATGTACCGGGATTTTGTTCCACAGCATAGGGAGTCTCTGGGTGATGAATCTGTCCCTCCAGCACGTTCTATTTATAACCGTGTCAAGGTTTAAGTCTCCCGCCCTTGTGGTTCTGAGGGATCTAGATTTTTGAGGTGAAGCATATTCATCAAATCTGGGTTTGACATGGCCTTATATGTCAGGCACAGGTCACCTCTGAGCAAGCGGTATGAGACTGAATAAAGCTGGAGTTCTTTCAGTCGGGCAGCATAAGACATATTTTGAGACCCTTTATCCTTTTGGTGAGGAACTTTTGGGGCCTTTCAAGCTGCATCAGGTGTCTGGTCAGATACATTCGAACGGGCATTGTACTCAATCATAGGTCTAATGAGTGATGAGTACAGGGGACGATGACCTCCCTTGATCTAGATGTGAATCCCTTCATGATCAGGTGGGCGATATAGAAGGTTTTCCTAACTACTTTAGCAACATGAGTGTCAAACGAAAGACTACTGTCAACTTGGGTCCCCAGATCCCTGATGACTTTTTCTGTGCTCAGTGGATTGTCACCTATATGGTAGCTAGGGGTAACCTTGTTTTTCCCGAAGGGTATGACTATGCATTTTTGGCGTTTAACTTCAGGCCATGGCTCTGGCACCAGTTATCCGTTTCTGTGAGGCCCTTCTGGAGGATATCTGTGTCAGATGTGTTTTCGACTATGGCCCAGTTTGCAGTCATCTGCAAACTTTGTCAGCCATAACCCTCCTGTGTTTGCTTGTACTTCAGAAAAGTAGATGCCGAACAAGAGTGGACCCAGGACTGAGCCCTGTGGGACACCACTTGTGACAGGCTTTGAGTCTGACATGGCTCCAGCAACTCTGACCCTGTTGGTTCTGTCGCTTAGCCAGTTTGCAACCCATCTTGTGATGTATGGGTTTACATTCAAGCTGATGAGTTTTTCGATGATACCTGAGTGGGGTATTGTGTCGAAGGCCTTTGCCAGGTCGAGGTAGGCTGTATGGACTGCCTTTCGCTCATCAATGGCCTTGGTGACTGTCTCGAAAAAGTCAACCAAGTTTAAGAGGCAGGATCTGCCTTTGACAAAGCCAAACTGGGTTGGATCCAAAGTCTGCAAGTTCCTATGTCTTTATTTATGAGTTCCATTATGATCCTCTCCATGGCTTTGCAGATAAGGCTTGTCAAGCTAATGGGGCGGTAATTTCCAGGGTCTGTGGAGGCACCGCCTTATGAAGTGGGACCACAGTCGCCAGCGCCACTCCTTGGGTGCGTATCCTGAGGTGAGGCCAAGATTAAACAGCTGTCCTAACTGTGGGTTTAATTCCTCGTTGAGTTCATGAAGCACACAGCCGGGGACACCATCCGGTCCCATGGATGTTGTGTTTTTGCCTTAGTGAGGGCAGTTCTCACCTGGGCGTTGGAGATGTTTGGGGGCTACAATCCTCTGGAATAGATATCTCTCCTTTTGGGGAGGGGAGAAGTTTGCACTGAACCTGTCAGCCAGTATGTTAGCAATGTGTGTAGGTTCAGTAATTTTCACATCATTTTGAACTAATTCTGAGCATATCTGGGAGTTTCCTCCTAGGTTTCTAACATAGCTAAAGAAGGCCTTATGATTGTCTTTAGAGTCCTTGGCGATTTTTCTCTCAAAATTTGCCTTGATGATTTTATGAGAGCTCTTAGTTTTTTACTTATAATGATCAAAGGTGTCTTACCTTTCAAGGATTTTGCTCTATCTTGTAGTAGCTTCCTCCTTTTGTTGTAGAGCTTGTTTATGGCTGGGGTCCACCAGACTGGACGCTTGCCTTTGGTACAGAGAGTCTTAGTTTTGTTTGGGATTGCCTGATCCATGCAGTCCTGTAGGTGCTGGTAGAAGGCATTTGTAAGTGATTCAGTGGTTTGAGTAATGTTTACCACTGGCTCAGGGGCCTTAAAGGAGACCACACTAGTTTTAGAAGTGTGAAATCGGCTTTTGAGAAGTTTTTCACTGTGGTCTTTTTGTTTCAGGTGGGGCGGGATGAGGACCTCCAGCGAGATTAGTTTATGATCTGATCTCACCAGTGAGGGGTATACTTCTGGTGTTGAACATTTTGATCCCATGTTCGTGATGATGAGATCAAGTATGTTTTCACCTCTTGTGGGGATGGTGACTAGTTGTTCCATGGCATTTGAGTTTATGAACTCCAGGAATCTTTGGGTTAGAGTGTTCGGGCTTGAGTAGTGTTCCCAGTCTATATTAGGGTAGTTGAAGTCACCTAGTATGATGGTGTTTGGAGATACATTTATCCCCTCCAATGTTTTCAGGAAGGCCATGTGAGGTTTCTGAGTTTGAGAGGGTGGCCTGTAACATGCTACAAATTGCAGAGCAGTCTTGCCTATGGTTAATTGCACCTGGATGGTCTCCGATGCATCGTGCGTTGCCACCAACCTTGAGGTGTGGGTGTCCTTTATGAATATGGACACCCCCCCTCCTTTCTTGGTGTTGTCCGGATTTTGGGGCCGGAACGTATGATATGAGGTGAAACCTGTTAGTGCTGGGGTGCTCTCAGGAGCCTTGAACCAGGTTTCTGTCACAGCACAGACATCGATGTTCTCCATATTGAGAAGGGCCTCGAGTGCGTGCATCTTGAGATTGAGACTTCTGGCATTGAGCAGCATTACCCTTATTTTTTTTCCTTTTGGTGTTCTAGGGTGGTAGGTTTAGAATTTGAGCCTTGCCTAAAACAGGCACTATGGAGGTGGCAAGAGCCTTTGCCAACATCCGGAAGCCCAGGGTGACAGGTGCAAGCCGTCCCTTGCGAAGCAGCGTGGCTTGTCCAGCATGTCATCCCAGGCAGACAGACATTGGATCCCCTTTGAATGACACCAGAATTTAAGCCAATTATTAAAGCTGATCATCTTATCACTGTATTGTGGCATCATTCTAGGTGAAGGTAGGATACTGCTCAAGGTCAGGGTCATACCTGCCTGGGCTACATAATCAGAGAGCTCCTCGACGTCCCTTTTCATGTAGTCCAAGGAGGTACGTCTCAGGTCGTTGACACCAGCGTGGACAATGACTGGGTGTAGTGCTTTTAATGTTTTAGTGACTTATATAATTGCTTTAGTGAGCAAGTGACAGGCTTTAGAGTAGGAATAGGGTGTTTATTATGAGAACTAGATCAGTTCTAAGGGAAAAAGTGAAAAGCAGACTTTGTGGAGCTGAGAATGGTTTTAAACCCAATTAAGCGGAGCTGCCCGATGCTGCGCTATGCGCAAAATCACGCAAAGCTGCGTCAAAGCGGGTTTTATACAGGGGGACTTGAAAGAGCTAGAAATTGGCCCAAAACAGCCAATAGACTACCAGATTCTTGTGCTGGGAACACTCCTCCAGGGTTAGATAGGCTGCTCTAAGCTCCCCACTGCCACTGGTGAACAAAGAAGCCTCCTTTTATCCAAGAAAGGAAAGGAAATGGGCAACACAGGAACTTTCCAAAAGTCCAGAATACAGCAAAGCCTGTATTTGGACTACTCTAGGTCAGGAAAGATGGGAAACAAGGATAATTTTTTTGTTTGCTTCTTTTTTGCAACAAACAGCAGGAAAATGCAATAAATATGTAACACAGGCTAGCGCACTTGAGTGTGTAGCCTCAACAGGTAAATGTAACAAACAGGACAAACTTTAAATGTGCAGGTGCAAAAACAACTTTAAACAGTTTAAAACAGTTCAAGAAGCAGAAATACTTGCAGTTTAGCTAGCTCGGACAGTCGCCCAGGTAGTAGCAGGAAAAAAACACTTTTATCAGGTTAGCAGTCGCTCTTTTAGCCTCTGTGCTGCTAGCACCACTCTGCAGGACCACGAGAAGCTTGGCTGAGTAGTAACAAGCGCAAAAAACGCGCCAAAGCGGGTTTTATACAGGGGGACTTGAAAGTGCTAGAAATTGGCCCAAAACGGCCAATAGACTACCAGATTCTTGTGCTGGGAACACTCCTCCAGGGATAGATAGGCTGCTCTAAGCTCCCCACTGCCACTGGTGAACAAAGAAGCCTCCCTTTATCCAGGAAAGGAAATGGGCAACACAGGAACTTTCCAAAAGTCCAGAATACAGCAAAGCCTGTATTTGGACTACTCTAGGTCAGGAAAGATGGAAAACAAGGATAATTTTTTAGTTTTTTTTTTCTTTTTTGCAACAAACAGCAGGAAAATGCAATAAATATGTAACACAGGCTAGTGCACTTGAGTGTGTAGCCTCAACAGGTATATGCAACAAACAGGACAAACTTTAAAAGTGCAGGTGCAAAAACAACTTTAAACAGTTTAAAACAGTTCAAGAAGCAGAAATACTTGCAGTTTAGTTAGATCGGACAGTCGCCCAGGTAGTAGCAGGAAAAAAAACACTTTTATGAGGTTAGCAGTCGCTCTTTTAGCCTCTCTGCTGCTAGCACCACTCTGCAGGACCACGAGGAGCTTGGCCTAGTAGTAACAAGGGCAAAAACCGTGCCAAAGCTGGTTTTATACAGGGGGACTTGAAAGAGCTAGAAATTGGCCCAAAACGGCCAATAGACTATCAGATTCTTGTGCTGGGAACACTCTTTCAGGGATAGATAGGCTGCTCTAAGCTCCCCACTGCCACTGGTGAACAAAGAAGCCTCCCTTTATCCAAGAAAGGAAATGGGCAACACAGGAACTTTCCAAAAGTCCAGAATACAGCAAAGCCTGTATTTGGACAACTCTAGGTCAGGAAAGACGGGAAACAAGGATATTTTTTTTTCTTTTTTGCAACAAACAGCAGGAAAATGCAATAAATATGTAACACAGGCTAGCGCACTTGAGTGTGTAGCCTCAACAGGTAAATGCAACAAACAGGACAAACTTTAAATTACAAGTGCAAAAGCTCGCTAAAGCTGGCTTTAAAGCAGGGGGTTAGAAAGAGATAGGAAATGGCCCAAAATGGCCAATAAGCTACAAGTCACTGCGCTGGAACCACTCCTCAAAGGACAGATAGGCTGCTCAGAGCTCCCCACTCTCACTGGTGAACAAAGAAGCTTCCTCCTATCCAAATAAGGATATGGGCAACACAGGAACTATGACACAGCCCAGAGATCAGCAATACCTGAAGACAGGTCTAGTTCAGTAAAGGCGGGAAACAAGGATATTTTTTTTTTTTTACAAAGTAGCAGAAATTAGGTACAAAAACACAGTAAATGCTTTAATTCGGCTAGCGCACTTGAGTGTGTAGCCTACCAGTTAAACTAAGCAAAAACAAACTTTAAAAGTGCAAAAAACTCAGAAATACAGGCAGGAATGCAATAAAACAACTTTGCAGAGCTTATTTAGTTAAAGAAACAGAGAAGTCTATATATACAGAAAAGCAGCTAAAACACACAAACACTTCAGATGCAGTGCAACCTAGAGTACTTGAGTTGTAGCAATATTAAGGCAATTACAGTTATAATAAATGCTCTGAAATATACTCTATATTTCCAAAATGTTTGAGAAGCACAGTCAGAACACAAAGAGATTTAAGCAAAAAAAAAATGTTTTTTTTTTTGTTTTTTTTTTTTGAAAGGGAAAAAGGAGAAACAGAAGGCCTTATCCAATGTTCTCTCTGTATTAGGTAGAATGAGCTAATGACACTAGACTGGGAGGAGTGTCACAGATCAGATTTACAGTAGGGGCGGGGAACTGCAAAGCCACCAATTATAACAGCAAGACACCAACTGGGAGGGGGAGTGGGGACAAAAACAATAGCCTACAGACAATAAGCACTAGAGAAAGCCACAAATGAAAGTTTTTAAACCGATAAAGATTTGTAAAGATACAGAATGCTTTTAACTGCAAACAAATCAGTTACTTGTGCAGATTAGTTAATAGCAATAAAATACACTCAAAGACTAAAAAGCAGGCAATAAAAGTGCTATATATTAATTGTTAGAAACAATAATCTGTATAAATAATCGAAAAAAAACAGGATACTTATATATCTCAGCTAACAGTTGTGGTCAACAACTCTCATCCACTCTGCTCAGTGTGTATAGACAGAAACCCTATCAAAGTTAGGGTTTAAATACCAGAAGGACAACTTTTTTTTTTTTTTTTTTACAAAAACACAAAAGAACCAGCCCCCACTAGCCAACAGACAATTAACACAATCTAGCCAAGTTAAAGAAAGGCTTCAGCTAAAAACAATAGCCTACAGACAGTAAGCACTAGAGAAAGCCACAAATTAAAGTTTTTAAACAGATAAAGATTTGTAAAGATACAGAATGCTTTTAACTGCAAACAAATCAGTTACTTGTGCAGATTAGTTAATAGCAATAAAATGCACTCAAAGACTAAAAAGCAGGCAATAAAAGTGCTATATATTAATTGTTAGAAACAATAATCTGTATAAATAATCTAAAAAAAAACAGGATACTTATATATCTCAGCTAACAGTTGTGGTCAACAACTCTCATCCACTCTGCTCAGTGTGTATAGACGGAAAACATTAATGGTTCTAGAAAGACATCTTTTACTTTTCAGTAGCTGAAGATTCCTTAAATTAGAGCACATTGAGGTAGCACAATCCACCACCAAAAAGTAAGATGATGTTATATGTTTATTATAAAACGTTATATATGGTCTTCTTCTCAATAATTACTAGACAAGGTAACATGCAACTATGAAAAGGCATAATATTAACCATGAGGAAGTCATAAATTCTCTTTGAAATATTTTAAACACTGAAATTATAATTTTAGGCCCTTTGGAGTCTTGTGGGGCTTATGTTAAATAAAGTGATATTGTTAATATATTGTGAGAGGACCACAGAAACAGTTTGAAATGCTGAAATGGATTGACTCAAAGGACCACTATGGGCAGAGTAGAAAGTGAAAAAATATATATTGTTTATCTTTCCACGAAGTTCTACACAGTCCAAACATGCCTGCTTATTAGTAATTCATTTATTTTTTTCTAAACCTAAATGTCATTGTGGGGGCAGACATGTTGATGCAGTCTTCTTTTCTTTGTTATATATTTCTTGCCTAAAATATATTGCAAAGACACAGCTGACAACAGTACAACGTTCTAGTTTGTTTTGTCAGATCACAGTCCCATTCATTCCAAAATGCTGTTAAGTGAGAGAATCTTCAGTAAAACATATCCATGATATTTTTGCAGTGTCTCTTATATATTAGTTTCTTACATATATGCTATCACATCTGTGAAAATTTCCTGCAAAAGGATAAAAAAAACTAAGAAAACATAGCCTTTTCAAAAAGTGATATTTTGTAAGTTTTGGGCCCTGTTTTCCTTTTCTGGGGCAACCAGAGTGTCATATTTCCTGGCATGCAAAGTTCAGATAAATAGTGAAGCTCATTTGTTATCAGATTTACTCACATTCAGACTGCAAAAGGATTTAATATGGTACAGCCCCAGAGAAGGGAATGAATACAGCTTTGTATGATAGCATAAAGTCAGAAAAGTTGTGAATTCTTAGCCAGAATAGCTTTATGACCTCAGTGTTTGTGAAATCACAACAGCTTACTAGAGGTACCTTGCTGTGTAGGTTTCCTTTGCACAAGACTTTTCAGATTTGATAGGCAAAAATATGAAACAGCAAAGAAGATAAATTCCTTTAAAAGTATTATGAGATATTATTTAGCCCAAACATAGTGTGCACTGAATAAAATGACTATGATAGATATGTGACAGAAGGGAAAAAAACTACTAAGTTATTCATTTTTAAATATGTATGGTAGTCATTCTGCAAGAAGGGACTCTTGAGAAAGGAAATACTGCATTTAGGACACAGTTATCGTTAAAGCTTGGATAGCATTGTATAAGAAGCCTGATATAAGGGACTATTAATTTTATTACTGCATATTCATGGTAAGTATTTATTATCAACAGTTTAAGAAGTTGAAATTTGTATACGCAGATGGACACTACAATATCCTTTTTTGTGTGCCTGTTTGTTAGCTCATTTTTAAGTATTTACTCAAGTTTAAAATCTCATTTTGATGTGATTCTTGCTGTTTAAAAGCTATTATGAAAGAAGAGAAGCTACTGGATAAAAGTCACTGGTCAGTATGAGTGACATGGATAGACTGAGTAAGAATGAATACGCTTGACCATGAACAATTAACTGAGTTAAATGATGCACTGAAGTAAGCATGTAAGTTATTGAACTGATTGAACTTAAATGAGACTGATGCATGGTGTCAAAGCCATGGTTTCAAGCTAAATGCAAAAAAATGTGTAGTAATCCCCTTTGGAAAAAACAGAGTACCCGCAAACTACAACATAGGAGGTAATCCCCTGAAATCTGAAGAAGAAATAAGGGATCTGGGGACCCAAGTAGATAGTCAGCTTTCCTTTGATAACCATGTTGCCAAAGTGGTTAGAAAATCCTTCTATGTGACCCATCTGATCATGAAAGGGTTCGCATCAAGATCTAAGGATGTAATGGCGCCCCTCTACTCTTCCCTCATCAGACCCATTATTGAGTACATTGCACCAATTGGAATGTACCTGGCTAGACATCTTCAGCAGCTGGAGAGACCACAGAGGTACCTAACCAAGAGGATTACTGGCCTCAAATAGTTGCCCTATGCAGCACGATTGAAAAAGCTAAGACTGTTCTCTGTTGCATACCGCTTTCTCAGAGGCGATCTCTGTCTAACGTACAGAACCATGTCCAACCAAGAATTGTTGAACATGCTCCATCTTAGCAAAACCAAATCTACTCAAGCTACATGCTCTAGGGATATAAACCTCAGCACAACAATGAATAGAACATGCTTTAGGGATAGATTCCCTTCGCAGAGACTTCCCTTACTATGGAACAGGGTCCTGATCTACATAAGACAGAGCCCCTCACTATCACTCTTCAAGAGGAACCTTGATGAGTGGATGGATAACAGAAAGTTCACACCGGGGATCACACCAACAGCACTATTAGATAGGGGCCAAGGGTACTAGTTGCTAGTACAAGGGTCTAGGGAACTACTAAAGGGGCAGTGAATACCGCACAACCTGGCTGGGCTAATATATGCCTTCGGACAGATAGCCCAATACCAACCTATGAACCTATGAACCTATGAAATGTTGCATTTCAGTAGGCTGACTAGTGTTGATGTGTAAAGTAAATATGTATTTATGTATTATTTGTTGACCAGGAAAGTCTGACTAGGGCAGAGCCTATTTTCAGCAGAGGCCTGGAGGAAACCCACACAAATGCAGGGAGGACATGCAGACTCTGCATGCAAGGTACCCCAGCTAAGAATTGAACCACAGAACCTCTTGCTGTGAGGTGACAGTATTAACCACTGCACTACTGCACTGCCCAAATATCAAATCTTAAACAGCTCTAAACATAGATGTTGCTATCAGTTGTTACATATTCTACTTGTTTACTTAGTAGATTAAAGAAGATATTCATATTAGCAATGCCATGACAGGGCTAGTTACTTGGTGGTATGAACGTTGCCTCTAAATGATAGTTACTGTTGAAGTGGCACCCTGATCCCATGTGCAAAACAGGGAAAATGGGTTGTGGTTGATTGGATGGATGGATGGATGGATGGATTCATGTTAGCATTTATTAACAATAGTAGAACAAAAAAAATAGTAGTTGCTTAATTATGATATAGATAGTATCAGGATAATTCCACAGGATTTAGATCAGCCCTGATTAAGCTTTGCCCTCCAGATATATATTACTTGATAGATTCCGTGGAGGCTCTTTCCAGTAACCCATGATGTACTTTTCATGTGCTTGGTAGAACTGAGAGTATTATTAAACAACAAACTTGAATACCAAACAGAAAAGGAAATATCACATTAGACAGCACTATAGTCCAGTGGCTATACATCCTTGATAATAAATCATGGGCCCTGTTTTACGATGACAGAACAATACTCACACTACTATAAAAAAAGAAAATATTATGGATGACAGCTCATTCTGCTATTCAATGACTTCTACTGCCTCAACATGAATACCTTTTGAAGAAATTCCTTTGAAAGCATTCATGTTGAAGCACAGGTAAACTCCTAAATCAAATCTGCCAAAATCACCTACCATTTTGTGTAGTGCAATACTCTTATACTTGGTGGGCATCTGCATTATGAGCAAATTACTGCCTTTATCAGTCAGATCCTCAGCAAAGGGATCAGTTGGATGAGGAAATTCGTAACAGCTAATCATGTGTTACCACCGACTGTTCCAAGATTAGCAGTTCAGTCTTGAGCCTCCTTACTCAGCCCTCATTAGGCCAATCAATGAATATAATGCCCCTTTGACATGCATCTGTCCAGACACAGGCAACAACTAGAACATCCACAGACATATCTTACTAAAAGGATACAAGGCCTAAACAACATGTCTTACATGGATGGACACAAAGCCCTGTCAATATACTCGGTATCCTACAAACAGCTAAGAGCAACCTGTGTCTGGCATGCAAGGCATCCTCCAAACCAATACTGATGGATTTACTGCAAATCGGCAAGTCAAATGGCATCAGATACACTTGATATAGCAATATAAACCAATTCTGCAACATCAACAGGGTGGTTTGGAGGGACAGGTATATCTCGCAGAGGATACTCTAAAATACACTTTCCATCCACATAAAACAACATTCATCCCTATCCATATTTAAGAGCACTTGGATCTATGGATGGGAAACATAAAATTTACCCCAAGACTGCCCCAGTACTCCTAATGGACATAGGCAGCTCCTAAATGCTTTATGCCATGCATGTGTCCCCTCAAAGTATCTATGGTATCATCCCAGTTATTCTCATTAGGGGTAATATATAATTATTGACCATGGAATGGGTAATGCCAATCTCTAACCAACTGGGATAGCTTAATTCAAGCACAAAAAGGGAAACTGGCTAAGCCTAAAATGTCCCTCTAGGGCAGCTAGCCTTGTACTTAACTATGAACTTGTGAACCACCAGGAGTTGCAAACTGGCTGATTGTTAAACAGGTTAAATGCAACAAGATTGTGAAATATGTTTTAATAGTTGGTTTGAATTTATCATAAATAGACTATAGTCTGTCTGTTCCTTAAGGAGCTACATAGGTTTAACATTCTTATGTCACTTAAATGCACCATCAGAGGTCTAGGACATTTCTCTGAATGACAGCATAACTTAGTCCAAATAGTCAAAAAATTAATCAAAAAAGCATTTAGTCTAGACACAAACTAATTTAAAATAAAGCACAATACAAACAATTATTCACAGTTTTTCTCATAGAAGGAAAAGCCTTCCACACTCCCACAGAGGTCACATACCAAAACCCTAATCCTAACCATTGCCTGAATTCTATTTGTTTCTGTCAACTTACCATTAGCCCTAACCATACCCCAACCTCATCCAACACCAGAACCTTATTTGGGCCTCCAGTTCAAAGCCTAGCTTTAACCACAAAGTCACTGACTTTTTGCAAGTGCTAGTGCAATCCCATTTAATAAAATTGCATGTCATTAATTGTCACATTTGCATGAGCAGAATATAACCAAAGGGACCTGACCAAACTACTGTAAACCAGAATGTCCATGTGTGATGATCGTGCCCTGGCCCAGCAATCAAAGAGCCTCAATCCTCACCACTAACACCAGGGAGGTCGTCCCCAGAAGAGGAAAAGATAACTAATACACACAGTAAAGTACAATTTTCTTTACGTGCACACAGAGATCACAGTCAGTCTGGGGCTGGTGGCTCCCTTGCTCTCCAGGTCCCCAATAAGACTCCCCACTGGCACAGCTATAGGGTCCAGATCTCAGCCTAGCTGGCAAGCTAACCTCCAGTACCCACTCTGTCCAACCAGTGCTTCGTGTCCCTGCCCAGGTAGCTGACACACACCCACACTTTGAGATAAGTATTTATACAACTTCACAGACACTCCTGGGAAAGGCTGACACAGATGCTCCAGCTGTGCCCATTTACTCAGACTATATGGTAGTAATTCCTGCCACCACCAGCTAATATTATTAGCTATGCAAAGGCCCTTAAAAGGGTGTCCAATTATTACTGTGCAATATTATTATCCAATTGGTAATGTGACTATTCAGTCTAAGGCTTATTACAGTGGCCTATTACGATAACCTCTATAAATATGCAATGTACTCTAGAGCCTATCTCTACACAAACCAGCCACAGGTAAAGGTTTGTAAAATATTTAATAATAAATAATTAAAACACAAGACAATACTACTATACCACAGAGATATATAAGAGTTCAGAGATCACACAGAAACTTAAAACAATATAGTAGGACAGGTCTGATGTCAAAGAAAAACAATCTAACTTTCTAATCTTTAGCTATTCTTAAGAGAAAACACAGTGCTATAATCTTACTTACAGATATAAAGAGCATAAGCAGTACTGGGGTTGATGGTCCAAGACAAATGCTTTTAGTCTCTCACTCAACAATAGTTTTTAAAACACTAACAAACAGCTCTGCTAAGGCCCTCCCAAATTACATAATTTTGACACTTAGATTTTCCCAGTATTCACATTACATCATTTTGACACTTAGTCTGGAGTTCCCAGGCAAACAAACTGCATTATTTAGCAAGCTAACACATGCTCAGGAAACTACAACAATAAAAGACATTTCAAATGTACACTCTAGCAATCATTCCTTAAGTTAAGACAATAGAAAGAATGTGTTCAGCCAGTCGCTTCGGCACCATTTTTTAGATAACTGTAACTTCAAAGAACATCTGAAATGCTTGGCTTGATTTTCCTTACAGCAGATGGCAATGTTGCAACAATTTTGAAGTTCACATTTTACAGTGTTTTCTTTCATTTAAGAACGCAAGCCTGTATTTTACATTTATTTATACAAATGATAGAATTATGTATCAAATTCTTTTTGACTAGGCTGGCAGCCTTCACCCATCTTTCCCCAATCTTCACACCAGGAACAAATTATTGTCAGTCCATCAGACCTAGATAAGTCAAAAGGCAAACACTGATATGTAGGATGTTGTGAAAATGCATGGCTACAAAAGTGCTCTTTCTCTAATCATATGGGGAAGAGATTATAAGAGTTTATGCAAGCATTTTTTTTTCAAATTTCAAGTAAGGTGTTCAAGCACAAGATGTTTATTATGCATAGTTTTATTGATATGTCAAGCATATTGTTTACAGAAGGAGAAATTAACTATTCCAGGTATAAGAATGCAACAGAAACAATTGAATATAGCCATCAAATACATTTCTTATGAGTTTTATAAATCTTGATGGCAAGTGGAAACAAAACCATGTGGCCAACTAATCACAATAAAACTTGTCATAACTCTGATTTTACATAGGTGATTTAGTCAGCCTGCTATTTATGGGTGAATCCTGGGGCAGTTTAAGTACAAAAGATCTTCAGATCACTATGCTAATTAAAAAGTATGAAACCGTGCCCTTCATATCTTCAGATATTTCTGGTTTGTGCTGACATTCCCTAGTCTGGCTTTAAATTGTGATATAGTCCTCATAAAGTCTGAAGTGTGCAACACAAGAGTGACCGTTGCAGTCACTTAAAATTTAAAATATTGCAGTTACACACTTTTACTTCAGTACATGTATACTAATCCAAATCTTCTTATTCTTTCAAAATGCTAAGTGGATAATATCATTATTTTAGCTGTTCCTGGTCTAAGGCTTTTGTCTCTGATCATTTTCAGCTTTGTTTCTGATCCTTCAATTACAAAGTTGAGGGATGTGGTACTGCTGCTTTGCATCCTATAGATTAACAGCTGAAATCTATATGTCAGGCAGGACTACATATTCAGCTTCAGTTTGTTTATAACTGCATTACTATCCAGAAGAGCAGTTAGTCTAAAATACAATTTTGCAAGGTGCCTCCTGATTCTAATTTAGTGCAATATTCTAAAAATAAAAGTCCCTTCCTCCATCATACAGCAAAGGATTATCCTCTATACGTGTCCAGCTGCATTGCAGGATGAATGTTTTTGATGGCAGATATTTTTATTTCAAATTTTGCTTTTTTGTAAGTATTCTCCTGATAGTAGCCATTTTGACTTTGATTGCTGCATGTGGTGTGCTTGTCTTCCTGTGTTTGAAGCTACCATTCATCCGGAACAAACAGGTTATCAGAAGTATATAAAAGTGGATTTTAAAAATTAAGACTTGTACATTTCAGGATGATCAGTCTTTGCAATGCAAAGACAAGACAGGTATTTAGGTGCAAAGTGTAGCAACTATAGCTAGAAATACAGATAATCAGATTTCTTTAGAACTTCACTTTGGGTCAAAGGAAGCCCAGATTAAAAAAAAAAAAAACAAGTAAACAGAATTGCAGGCTTTGTCAATCTACATGCCTTAGACTTCCACATGCATTTGCAGATAGCAAAGTTATAAACTGGGCAAATAAAAATGACAGCATTGCCCATCTGCATTGTGACACTGTCCTCTCTCTATAATCAGCTTAGCTTAAATGTTAATGAATGGAATTCTGCACATAATTGACATGATTATGAATATTAGCTTAGGTCAGCAAGCAGCACTACATTTACGCAAATGAAGTAAAAAAAGTTATGTACTCATCATAATATTCTATCTTTGTTGTCCATTTTCATTCTTCCTCAACTGTTGCATTTGGATCCGAACTTCAGATCCAACTCGGCCGTTACTAAAGTTTGTGGTAACCAAAAAAGCTCTTGAGCTTCTCCCTTACTCTTAATACACCAACCCCTAACATACCTCAGATCGTTTGCTGGTTTACATAAAGTATTATCTGCCAATATGCATGCATATAGACACATAAATCCGTATAACTTCTGCAGAAGGAACTATATCTGAAGCTCAACATAGAGGACAGTGCTGTCTTTACAATATCTCATTCTTACAGAATTCTGTTGTGAAAAGGGCTGAGAGGTTAGTGGGCAGAAGTTGAGGAAGAATGAAAATGGACAACACAGATGGAACGTTATGGTGAGTACATCATTTCTTTATCTGATGTCAATTTTCATTCTATCCTCAACTGATGGGACAAAGTCCCCAGCTACCTAAAATCCCAGGTGTATTCTAAGGAATATCCTGAGCCCAGTTGAGCTAAAGGCTGCTCTACCCCCCTTGAGTCCAGATCCAGTTTGTAATGAGTGTAAAGGTATAAGGATTGGCTCAGGTTGCAGCTGCATATGTCGTCCATAGAAGCCCTGGATAGAAACACTGAAGAAGTTGCCATGGACCTAGTCAAATGGGCTCTTACAGGTTTAGGTAAGGTTAGACCCAACTTGTTATAGATAAAAGAAATACAACCTGTTAGCCATCTGAGTAGAGTTACTTTTGTAACTGGTTTGCCCAATTTTAAATCTGCAAACACTTGATCTGTCTGATTTCTTTTGTCCTATGTAAGTAAAAACATAATTGTGTGTGAACATCCAGTAAATGCAACATTTATTCACCTTTGTTGCAAATTTAGGAAAGAATACTGGCAAATTAATGGATTGATTGATATTGGATTCTGAAATCAACTTGGGAAGGAAAGATGCATTGGGACATAGTGTAACTTTGTCCTTATGAATGATCAAGTAGGGAAGTTTCAGTGACAATGCTTGAGTTCTGAAATTCTTCTGACAGAGGTAATGACCACTAGAATGATAGTTTTCCAGGTAAGGAATATAAGATCATATTTAGCTGCTGGTTCAACATGGGGAATTAATTAAGTCCTGCAGTACCAAGTTCAAATCCCATGGTGGAGTAGGATCTTTATACAGGGGTCTAAATAGAAGATTGCTTCTCAGGAATACTTTACAAAGTTTAGAAGAGGCCACAGAATAATGTCCAAACCCAATATGAAAATTAGATATTGCTGCTGATTGAACTTTAATGGTAGAGGAGCTCATTCCCCTCATTAAAGATTATTGCCAGTTTATGAGAAGATAAGAGTATGACAGACAGGGAAAGAGAGGTGGTAATGAGACAGTCATCCAGATATGGAAACATATGGAATCCCTGTAGGCTATTACTGCCATGCATTTGGTAAACACCCTGGTAGCTGTGGTGAGGCCAAAGGGTAGTACTCTGAACTTCTAATGACTGGCTGCCAGCTGGAAGCATAAATACTTTCTAGATTGTCTGTTCATCATTATGTGATTGTATACATCCTAAAGGTCTATCAAGCACATCTAGTTCCTTGCCCAGGAAGGACAGAATGGACTGAACCATGACCATCCAAAACTTTGTATGTCAAACTGACTTGTTCAAAATGCTGAGATCCAATGCTGATCTCCACTCCCCTGTTTTTTTAGGCACTAAAAAGAATCTTGAGTAAGTTCTGGATTCTTTTTGGTCTGGCAAGACCTCTTAGACAACTGTTTTTTTTCTTGCAGCTTTTGTATTTCTAGTGCTGCAGCTTTCCTCTGAGTGGATAGAACATCTGGAATTTTGCATACAGTTAGGGATGGGAGGGAAAAGGGAATTATATAACCTCTAGACATAATCCTCTGCACCCAATTATCTTCTTTTATATCTAGCCAGGCTCTGGGGTGCAGGGATAGTCAACCCCCAATTCCCTTCAGAGGTGGACAATCAGGCCTCCTTTTAGGAGCACTGGTAGGATCTGTCAGAGAAAGAATATCTGTGACCCTGGTTTTGTGGGCCTCCTCTGCTGCTGTGGCACAGTAAGAGTTCTCTCCTCTGCCCCTAGATGAACTTTCTCCACATGTGTCCTGGAAAGGACCATGGGACTTCCCAAACACATTTTCTGACCACCTCATTGATTCTTAGAAAAGGATCTTTGAGGGGTCAAAAAACGTAGACCCACTGCAGAGAGGGCCTTTCCATCCTTCTCACACCTGGATAATGTGTCTTTCACTTTTGGGCAAAATAGTGGACTGCCACAAAAGGGTGCATTGATGAACAAGGACTTAATAGGCTCAACAAAATCACATAAGCACATCCAGGCATGCCTCCTAATGGATATGCCTGAACCCACTGCCCTTGAGGCACCTTTGTCTGCATGCAAAATAAGCCTCATGGATGAATTAGAAATGGATTGAAGGATAGCCAAATGAGAGGCCACAGATGATTGGGCCTCAGCAGTAATGGACCCTGTAAAGGATTTTGAAAGTTCCTTGATCAAGTCCCTTTGTAACTTAGGAAAATGTGCCAAATAGTAGAGCAACCTAAGAGCAAAGGTCATTGATGCATATATATGCTTCCCAAACCTGTCCATCACCCCAGACTCCCTGTTGGGGGGATGATCAGGTAACTTTGTTTAGAAACCTCTTTCTTGGTGGCTGCTGCTATGACCATGGAATCCATGGGCATCCCCTTACTCCAAAATTCCTTCCAACAGGTGGAGCCAGGATCTGATCTGGTCTCTTATGGATTAGCTCATGTGAGTCAGGCTTCTTTCATGCCTGCCAAGAGACTGCAACAATGAGCTCGTCGGTGGGTGGAGTAACCCAGGAGGTAGCTGAGCCACCCCCAAAGGCTTCCAGAAATCCTGATTCCTCCAGGGAAGTGTTGCAGAAGGTCTAACCACCTCTCTACTTCAGTGATGTCTCCAATGAGACATCTTCCACAGGTGATCGTGGGGACCCTTCTCCCTCATCAAAATCAGTATCCTCGGTGATGACTCTTGTGGAGAGTCCAAGTGCCTCCTCTTGCACTTTCTCTTACTAGGGACTTCCTCTGTGGGGTGCTCCATAGAAGTGTTGGAAGAAATTGTGAAACCCTGCTGGGTGGTCTGATGGTCTCAAGCTGGCTGTCCACGTGGCATAGAATGAAGTGACTCCAAGCACAAAGACATCTGGAAACTAGATTGAAGATGCAAGGAGGTTGGATCTGTCAGTCCTGTTGCAGCAGAAAATATCCTCTTCACTATCTCAAAAGCAGACCACTCCAAAGAGAAGGAAGACCTCATCCCCAAGAAGGCAGGCTTCTGGACTGCTGTCTCCCTCTGCCTGAAAGCAATCTCTCTGAGTAGGAAGTCAGAGCCAAGCTATCCAGTGCCCAAAGCACAAAGGTGCAGAGATGGCTCTGAAACTATCAAAGTCAACTTCAACACCTCAGACCTGACAAGGAAGCTTTGGCTCTGAGAGTCATATGGATCCAACGATGTCAGAGCTGGTGTACTCAGAGTTAGCTTCAGATCTGAAGATAAAGTTATCTTCAGATCCAAGCCAGATGGACCCGGAAGATTCAGATCCAGGGACTCTGAAACAACCAGAGGAATCAGAGAAGGAGCAAGGAGTGGTGGTGTGGTAGATCGGCGAGCCTGCTGATATGAGGGGGTAAAAGCTGGTAAAACATCCATCTGAATCTGCATTGAGAGAAACATCTTCATCATTCTGTCCACCTCTTCCTCAGTCAAACTCCTGAAAGAATGAGACAAGGCAAGGGAAGGTGACTTAGATTAGTGCCTTTCCAAAAAAGGGCAGGGAACCCTGGAAGGCACTGGATCACAAGTAGGGGAATACTGAATTATCAGACCCAAAGGAGTTGGATCCGTGGGTTTCTTTGTCAGATCCAAGGATGTAGGATCTGCTAATTTGTTCTTCTCCAGATTCAAAGTGTATGAGCTTTCAGATGTTTTCACATCCAATTTTAATCTCTTCCTTGACGGCATCAAAGATGGAGTTCAGGAAGTAGAAGTCTTAGGAAACTTGGATAAGGTGGACTCCTTAGTTTTAATTTTGGGGGATTGAGCCTCAGAGATAGCTTCACCAACAGAAGATGGTAACACACCTTTTAGGATAAGCTTATTTTTCCTATCCACAAGAGCCCTGGGACTGAAATTCTTGCAAATGGAACAATTCTCTGAAGATATTGAGGGTTAAACAATAAATACAAAGAGTATGAGCATCTGAAAGAGGCAATTTGTGCTCACATATCAGCCATCTTTTGAAACTAGAAGATCCTTTCTCAGATATGCCAGTGACTAAAGGAAAAAACAGTAAAACAGAAGAAAAAAACATTTTTTTTTTATAAAGGGTACATACACTGTCTCAATAAAGTTTCCTTCATAGCTCTAGCCATCTTAACTTCCAAAATAAGGTGCAAGGCCTGAAATAATCAGATACACGTTTTAACTATAGGAAGTGTTGACTTGGAAAGCTGACAGAATAAGGGAACATGGACTAACAATCTTAATTTTAAAATAAAACAACTCAATAGCTATAAAGAATTAATATTAACTTATCTGTTAATTAATCCGCCAACATTGTCAAAACTTTACTGGTTTCAGGAAGGAAAGTACAACATTTAGAGATAAAATCAGGGACACTTCAGAGGTATTGATGCCACTGCATGAAAGATAAGGTGTTTTTTGTCCTATATTATGTTTCTACCTTGCCTGGTTAAAAAATACAAATCTGTAAATAATGCAGGGCCAACTAACAGACAGGAAAGCAGATTGTATTCTAGGTGGAAAGAATTATAAGAATGTGTAAATAACACAAGACAAATTTAATTTAGAATTATAAGACATCTCACAATAAGCCCATATTAGCAACAAGAGTGATGAAAGGTTCAAGGATAGCTTTTTCTGTTATAAGCAATCCTTTTATGTAATCTGCAGTCATTAGAACCACCACACATGTAATGGAAATGAACAAAAACAAATGGCTGAAGAATGTTTATTTATATAGTATAGTGAAAATGCAAAGGACTTTAACTTGTCTTCTCAAGAGGTCACTTTTCATTTTAAAGTAAAACTGAATGACGTTTCTAGGTAAATAATGTTTCCAAATCTAGTGAATGGTAGAAAGGAAGTCAGAATTTCTGTTGTCTGTTACATCTGTAGAATAGATTCTCAATGGCACTGACTAGGCTATCCAGTTCAGTATAAGTACCGTAAGGATCACAAGTTGTTTATTATTTATTTATTTTTTTATTTATTGATGTGTGTTGATATGTATGCATTCATTCATTTATTTAATCTGTTAACCAGACATGTGAAGTGGTTCAAACAACAGGACTGTTTGCAGCCATGCCTTGGGCTATTGACCAGATGAAAAACATACATAGTAAATACAGAGTTGGCATAACTGTGCAATAATGCAATATATAGCCAAGGTGAAATATAGCATACGTGATGCAGAATATAAAGAGTCATAAGGTATAGCATTTCACAACAAGTAACAGTTTTTTTTGTAAAAAAAAACAGTATTCATTGTACTGTAGTACATTCAAAAATGTATTTACCTTAGTTGCAACAGGTTTTAAGTTGATGTATAATCTGACTTATTCAGTGAATTCTGCCTATGGGGTGAGAATCAGCAGGTACAGTAATCTTGTTGAGAGTGGTACAATAGAAACATATCTTCCCATAATTATCGTTCCATAATTCACATATTAGTATTCAGAGATTTTTTTTTTCCATTAGCGATGCATCCATGATGACAAACAAGGATAATCAGAATGATTATGCTCATAGAATAGTGGCATGAGGTTATATCCAGTGAAGAAAACAACTCTTAGTAAAGGAATCCTTTATAAAGATGGCGGATTTGAAGCAAAATGGAAGGGTGGTGGATTTATTCTTTTGTGTAAGTGTATATAGTTCATAACTGGATAACTTCTTTGGTTAACAGCTCCAACGCTGGGAAAGCCTGGTGTGAAAAGCTTCACAATGCAAACCTACAGACAATTTAGAGAAGCCATCTAACCTAAGGAATTTATCTTCAGTTGGTGAGAGGAAATCAGAACACACAGAGAAATCCCCAGCTGATGCAGAGAACTGTGGCTGCATCTGGAGGCCAAGATCTTATTTTGGACTGTTTCAACATGCAAAGTTAATTGCAGTCTAAACTTAATAACAACTAACTAGCCACTGTGACAGAGACTGATAAAGCCATGACTAGGGGCCAGGTGACCCTCATTCAGTTAACAGTTTAGACACTTGATGGAGCTGATAGAGGAGGTTGGAGGGCAAGTCCTGAAAGGGCAGGGGTAAAGCTGACTGCATATAGATATAACTCCCTCTGAGGAGGGGCAGAATGTGCAGAATCAGACTGGGGTGGCTGTGTGGAGCACCAAAGGTGACATTTGGTGGTAGCCTTTACTGAGAAAGTTTCTGGGATTATGCACTTGCAAAAGGGGAGCCATACTGGCCCAAGCAGTGATGTGGGTCATATTTCCCCTCCCAGCTGATGTGGTTATGTCCTTGAGAAAGGTCCTAGCTGCTGGTATGCTGGTGAAGAGCATAATCCACCTCATAGCTTGCAAAATTATTACTGGATGTCTCTTACCTCTGTACTGTATTGGACTGGGTACATCCTTGGTGTAAGAGAATAAACAGGCTAAATATGAATGAGGGAGGCTTGATAGTTGGTAGACATGAGGGCAAAAATGATACTGGAAAAACAGCAAGGTCTATATTTAAAAATATATATTTTTAACGCAAGTTTTATTTAGCTCAAACAACAAGCGTTTTCGCCACTAATACAATTGTAGCTTCATCAGAGATAAAATTCGAATCAAACGAACCAATAGAAATAGTCATGAACAGGAAATGACACAAAAAGTACGTCAACAGGTAGGTACTACTCAAAATACCTAGCGAGACAACAAGTTGTATATTCAGAGTCTGCTTGTCAAACATGCAAAACACATGTAAGTTCAACAATATATACCTATGATATTAAAAATTACTCCTATTGTTCATACAGAAGTTGCAAGGTGCACTCTTTTTACATTAAAACTGGTACTAAATGTACCATAAAAACTGTCGTCTCAAACATAGTACATTATAAAATACTTTACAAGTGTTAAACAACCACAAATCTTCTAACTAAAATGAAGCCTAAAAAGGCTAAATCCTCAATACTAACAAGTGACCAAAATCATTTTTATGTATTCTAACAAATTTATATAAATAAAAAATATATATATAAAAAATATACTAAATAAAAATACATAACAAGAATGAAAACAAGCTACATGAAAAATTAACACGAACTGCATTTTAGATAGCGGTTTTTAAATATTCTAAACAGTCCCTATCTCAAATAACTCCTCAACTTTAAAACTGCTGAAATATTGCAGTTTTCGTTCAATCCTGGGAACTTGAAGGCATCTAATCTCAGTTGCCATTCAAGTTCACGGTTCTCAAGAATCAACGAAGAGGGCCCCCCCCTAATGCTAATTGGAACCTGATCTATGGCCATAAAATGGAAGCTGTGCCCTGGATTAAAGATGACGTGTTTAGCCAAAGCATTTTCGTTCTTTTTATTTCTGATTGCGTACACATGTTGGTAAACACGTTCACGGACTTTTCGGTCCATCTTACCTATATAAAAAGCAATGCAGCAATCACATAAGGCCACATATACAATTGACTTACTTTCACAATTTAACAGGTAATGGATCTGATACTTCCTCTTCCTGACGACAAAAGTGTCCCCTGCTTTAACCATCTTACACCAATTGCAAAAACCGCAGGGGGACATACCTTTCCGTCTAGTAAATAAATTATGGGACAAGTCCCTCTGTAATAATTCTTTTAAGTTAATGCCTCTTTTATAAACAACCCGAGGCCAGGTACCCAATTTATCTGCAAGGAGTGAATTATTAGTGATGAAGTGCCAATTTTTACATATAATAGACCAAATGGCTTGAGAGTTACTACTGAAAGTCGTAACAAAACTCAAAGAGAATCGGCACTCTTCACCAGGAGTAGGTGGCCTATAAACTATACTTAAGCTTGGGTCCGATGATGGAGAACCTTGTGTAACTGAGGACTCATGATGCCAAATACCTACTTGATTGGGCAGGGGTTTGTAGAAGCCGTCTAGCCTTTTCCTATCCACTTCTTGAATAAGCTCATTCAATAATGAGGGTGGGTAACCATGGTTAGAAAACATTTCTCTAAGGAAATTGCATTCTGTCTGAAAGTCAGTGATTGTGCTACACATTCTCCCTGCCCTCACTAGTTGGCCCTTTACAATAGACCGCTTCTGTTTAAATGGGTGGAAGCTTAAGAAGTGGAGAAAAGAATTGCAATAAGTAGGTTTCCTGTAAATAGTAGAGGAAAACACTTTATTGTTGCAATCTTTAACCAATTTCACATCTAGATAGTCAATCTCAAATAAAGAGAATTTAGAAGTGAATTTCAAGAACTCAGTATTTGCATTTAGAGAATCAACAAAAGAATCAGCTTTTACTTTACACCCCTTAAACAAAATGAAAATGTCATTGAGAAATCTAGAATAGAACTTGACATATTGCATTAAGTCAGGTTTATTTCTAAGATAATATTTCTCCCAGTAGCCAACGAAGAAATTGGCAACGCTCGCCCCACAGGGGGAACCCATAGCAACTCCCTGCTTTTGAAGGAAATAATCCTTGTCAAAGATGAAAAAATTAGTTGTAAGGACAATGTCCAATAATTCAGTGACTAGCTCTACTTCTGCTTTTGGGGCTTCGAGGTCATTTAGAAATAGGCCAATCCATTCAACAGCTTCTTGGTGTGGAATGGACGTATATAAATAAATGATATAAATAAATGACATCAATAGTGAGGAAATTACACATATTATCAAAAGGGATACCGTTGATACTGTCCAAAATGGACCAAGAGTCCTTACATAAACCTGGAATAGATTTAAGATACTTAGACAAAATGCTGTCAATGAGTCTAGAGCAAGGATAAGTCATGGACGACCTTCCATCTATTTACCTGATTTTAGGAAGAGTGATGTCGATAAAGTTCTCTTCATCACAAAGTAAAAGAGCTTTTAGTAATTTTAATACTACAAAAGAACAACTTTTGTCCTTGGACAACCTCTGTCATTTGCCGATTAGATTGATCAAACCAGAAAAAGGTGGTGGCCTAGTGATCTTAGACGACCACATATATAAAGAGAAGATGGCACTAGTACTGAGTTCTCCTGCCTATTGTACTACCTCTATTAATGAAGTGAATGGGGCATACCGTAGAATCAGAGGTTATTTTCGGGACTTGTTTTTGGCTGGGAGAATTGATGTTGACACTTATAACTTTATCGACATCACTCTTCCTAAAATCCCAGTCATGTTTGGCATCCCCAAAATCCACAAGGATAGTATTAATCCTCCTATGAGAGCCCTTGTGGATGGTAGGTCGTCCATGACTTATCCTTGCTCTAGACTCATTGACAGCATTTTGTCTAAGTATCTTAAATCTATTCCAGGTTTATGTAAGGACTCTTGGTCCTTTTTGGACAGTATCAACGGTATCCCTTTTGATAATATGTGTAATTTCCTCACTATTGATGTCGTTGATTTATATATGTCCATTCCACACCAAGAAGCTGTTGAATGGATTGGCCTATTTCTAAATGACCTCGAAGTCCCAAAAGCAGAAGTAGAGCTAGTCACTGAATTATTGGACATTGTCCTTACAACTAATTTTTTCATCTTTGACAAGGATTATTTCCTTCAAAAGCAGGGAGTTGCTATGGGTTCCCCCTGTGGGGCGAGCGTTGCCAATTTCTTCGTTGGCTACTGGGAGAAATATTACCTTAGAAATAAACCTGACTTAATGCAATATGTCAAGTTCTATACTAGATTTCTCGATGACATTTTCATTTTGTTTAAGGGGTGTAAAGTAAAAGCTGATTCTTTTGTTGATTCTCTAAATGCAAATACTGAGTTCTTGAAATTCACTTCTAAATTCTCTTTATTTGAGATTGACTATCTAGATGTGAAATTGGTTAAAGATTGCAACAATAAAGTGTTTTCC
This sequence comes from Protopterus annectens, assembly GCF_019279795.1. Classification (NCBI taxonomy): domain Eukaryota; kingdom Metazoa; phylum Chordata; order Ceratodontiformes; family Protopteridae; genus Protopterus; species Protopterus annectens. The sequence goes on along the minus strand of NC_056746.1, from coordinate 434,186,372 downwards.
TCTACTATTTACAGGAAACCTACTTACTGCAATTCATTTCTCCACTTCTCAAGCTTCCACCCGTTTAAACAGAAGTGGTCTATTGTAAAGGGCCAACTAGTGAGGGCAGGGAGAATGTGTAGCACAATCACTGACTTTTGGACAGAATGCAATTTCCTTAGAGAAATGTTTTCTAACCGTGGTTACCCACCCTCATTATTGAATGAGCTTTTTCAAGAAGTGGATAGGAAAAGGCTAGACGGCTTCTACAAACCCCTGCTCAATCAAGTAGGTATTTGGCATCATGAGTCCTCAGTTACACAAGGTTCTCCATCATCGGACCCAGGCTTAAGTATAGTTTATAGGCCACCTACTCCTGGTGAAGAGTGCCGTTTCTCTTTGTGTTTTGTTACGACTTTCAGTAGTAACTCTCAAGCCATTTGGTCTATTATATGTAAAAATTGGCACTTCATCGCTAATAATTCACTCCTTGCAGATAAATTGGGTACCTGGCCTCGGGTTGTTTATAAAAGAGGAAGTAACTTAAAAGAATTATTACAGAGGGACTTGTCCCGTAATTTATTTACTAGACGGAAAGGTATGTCCCCCTGCGGTTTTTGCAATTGGTGTAAGATGGTTAAAGCAGGGGACACTTTTGTCGTCAGGAAGAGGAAGTATCAGATCCATTACCTGTTAAATTGTGAAAGTAAGTCAATTGTATATGTGGCCTTATGTGATTGCTGCAATGCTTTCTATATAGGTAAGACGGACCGAAAAGTCCGTGAACGTGTTTACCAACATGTGTACGCAATCAGAAATAAAAAGAATGAAAATGCTTTGGCTAAACACGTCATCTTTAATCCAGGGCACAGCTTCCATTTTATGGCCATAGATCAGGTTCCAATTAGCACTGGGGGGGGCCCTCTTCGTTGATTCTTGAGAACCGTGAACTTGAATGGCAACTGAGATTAGATGCCTTCAAGTTCCCAGGATTGAACGAAAACTGCAATATTTCAGCAGTTTTAAAGTTGAGGAGTTATTTGAGAAAGGGACTGTTTAGAATATTTAAAAAACGCTATCTTAAATGCAGTTTGTGTTAATTTTTCATGTAGCTTGTTTTCATTCTTGTTATGTATTTTTTATTTAGTATATTTTTATATATATATTTTTTTTATTTATATAAATTTGTTAGAATACATAAAAACGATTTTGGTCACTTGTTAGTATTGAGGATTTAGCCTTTTTAGGCTTCATTTTAGTTAGGAGATTTGTGGTTGATTAACACTTGTAAAGTATTTTATAATGTACTACGTTTGAGACGACAGTTTTTATGGTACGTTTAGTACCAGTTTTAATGTAAAAAGAGTGCACCTTGCAACTTCTGTATGAACAATAGGAGTAATTTTTAATATCATAGGTATATATTGTTGAACTTACATGTGTTTTGCATGTTTGACAAGCAGACTCTGAGTATACACCTTGTTGTCTCGCTAGGTATTTTGAGTAGTACCTACCTGTTGACGTACTTTTTGTGCCATTTCCTGTTCATGACTATTTCTATTGGTTCATTTGATTCAAATTTTATCTCTGATGAAGCTACAATTGTATTAGTGGTGAAAACGCTTGTTGTTTGAGCTAAATAAAACTTGCGTTAAGGATCTTTTGTTTGGACTTTGGGTTGTAAGGTTGTCTGTGGTCTTCTACGTTTTCCTGTGGTTCTGGTTGTTTGCCTTGTTCCAGTAAAAATATATATTTTGATAGATCACAAAATGCAAGCAGCAGAACTTTTAAGCCCCTTATTATCTCAATGCAAGAACATTAAAGCAAGAGGCATTACTTCTGTTTAAATATTCAACTATTTTTCCAGATCAAGAAAAATGAATGAAGCAAGACTATTAGATCTGAAAAGAGGAGGTCCACCCTCCATTACAGAAGAATTAATAAAAACAGGCATTGTAACCACTGATCAAGTAGAACTTTCACACGCTAATAAGCATCCTCCCCCAGTCCCGTAATACACCAGAATGGAAACCTTTCAGTTTTGTGTAGAACACTAATCAGCACTTTCTGAGCAAGAACCATCAGACATTCTTTTGTTTTCTTTTTTTTCATGGGTTTACTTCTCCTTTTCCATTTTTTTTTCAACAGGGTCTTTTTCTTGTTTAGGAGTAGGCCCTGCCTCATTTCTTAAGATGGAACATTCATCCAATGTGTGTACTTTGGGAAAGAAAGTTCCTCACAAGACAGCCATACTAAGTGTCTATATTGCTTGGAGATACTCACAATGCACATAAGTGTCCAATTTGTCTGGGATTTACCAAATCTATTTTAAAACCTCAAACCAACAGCTTAAGGTAATTTTGATGGAGCAGACCTTGAAAGTAAAGCATTCTTATGAACCTTCATGTGCTTTAACTTCAGCATCTCACCAAATAATTTTCTGTACTAGGTTTGCCCTCTCCCAAATAGTAAAAAAATGGAAGCATCTTCAAATTTTCCTAAAAGCCATAGCTCTTCAACTTTGATTTGTAAAATAAATCAACTTGCACAAAAAAATCCCTATGAAATTTTTTGACACTGCTTCCAAAACTGTTAAATTATGCCAATGATTGTGACAATACTCAATAGAGGTGCTTCCCCTGTAACCAAGAGTTCAAGGCCAGCTACACCTGGAACTGCCTCTCTTTTGACCAGAAACGCCCCATCTCTTGATGATGACATCAGCTGGAGACAGGGAATTGAGGTATTTTACTGTAAGCCGACACCAAATTCAAGCCCAAGCTGATAGAGTTGAAGCTGTCAGCAAGACCAACCTACTGATAAGTCAGCAAGTTGAAATACTGCATCTTGACTTGGTAAGAAAGTAATTAACATGCTTGGAACACTTAGTAAATAAAAGTCTTTGAAGACAGACAAGCTTTGTTTGAGCATGATGCTTTATCTGCTTTAAATTACTTTCATTCAAAAATGCAGTTTATAGTAACAGTTAAACCTGACAGTGAAATTTCTGAAATACTCTCACTATCTGTCAATCTTTCTACTGAGTTTTTCAGATAAGTAGGGTCAGTCTCTAGACCAGCGCATCGTTCATGTCAAAAGTAGCCTCAAATACTAACCTTAGCCAGTCCCCTTTTCTACCTGCCTTTTCTGCAATATTCCAGACAGTGAAAGCATATGCATGCATTACTAATTAATGTTTCTTATTGAGGGGATAAAATCTGCAAAGGCAGACAACCATGTGTTTCCTTTTCTGAAAAGAGTTTGGTCAGAAAATCTCCAAGCTATATCTAGCCACATGGCTCTCTGACTGCAAGCAGATTTTCCATTAGTATAATGGACCTCTTACTACAGTGCCTAAGCCTTATTCCTCAAGTTATTTCCTTCAGCAACTGATATATCAAAGACTTGTTTTCCCTGCAATGCAACCTTTGTATGATATCTGTGCAGGAACAAGTCTGGCTACTATCAATAATTTTAAAGGCATTATAAGCTGGATATGATATTCAGGATGAGCTTCTTCTGCTTCAGCCAATTTTATTCAAGGAATATTCCCTCTGGGACTGGACCTCCTCTTGTCAGATATGAAAGTCTGTATTTTTCTTAACATTAGATCTGTAAGAGTAGCTCCATCCTCTGTTACATAACCAGCCACCTTCCCCTGCCTCTGGCATAACAGTTTGAAGTGTCTTACTGCTGTCATTAAATCTTTAGATGTCTTACAAATTTCACACTGAATATCTGGTGAGGCTTGGGTCCATACTGATGCATTATGGGATAGGACGATGGTGCTTGGCAGCCTGGGAAAGTTTTACTTGCATGGGTTTTCCCCACAAATTCTGAAAACATCAAGGATTGTTATTAAAACAAAATCACAGTCCCTCGGACTACTGCCCATCAGAACCAAAATTGATTGGTGGCTCAGGCACTGGAGAAACTGGGGTGAGGGGTTGCAAATGAGTGGCTTATATCAGCTCATCCATCCTGGAAGAAGAGACTGAGGTTTCTGCTAGTAACTGGAGCATGCCATAGCTCATACTGGGGCATGTCTTCCTAGCTGCTGGCATGTTGCTTCTCAGGTGGTGGCCGAAGAAGGCATAACTGAGCTAGCATCACTGGCAATGATGTCTGTGATGTAGGGCTTGCTTCACTCAGTTAGGGTTTATTCTTTCCTTGCACTGCAAAAATCTCTGCCCCAAGACACACATTTGATGTCATCTCCTGGCTCTCACCTATGTCCAGTGAGGCGAAGCAGGCTTAGGAGAGGTCATTCTCTCTCTCTCTCTCTCTCTCTCTGGATATGGAGAGCTCACCTGCATGGTAACAGTAGGGTTTGGCTACTGTCTTGGACAACAGTGAAGGAAAGAGGAAGGGAGTCTGGTGGTCCAAGTGAAGTAGACCATAAATCATTCTCTTCCTTGAGAGGGGGGGTAAGGAGGGTCTGCCTACAGGGTTACAGCATGATTCAGATGGAGCCCTCCTCTTATTAGAAAAGAGAAGAGAAGAATGAACAAGCTCATTGAGGGTATGGGTGGACATCAGCAGTAAGTGGAACAGGGTCTAAAAATTTCCAAAATTAGTACCGGCTAAGCAATAGCTAAAAAGAAAAAAATGTAATCATTTAACCTCTGTTGGTGAAGAGAGATATATTAGCTATCTGAGGCCAACCTGCAGTAGGGAAGTATCCCAGGCATGGTACTGTGGTCCAGTAAAGCTCATCCACAAAGGAGGCTGAAAGGAGGGCATTTGTTTTGCAACAGCTTTATGTATGTTTCAGCTTATGTAATTCTTAATGTTTTTTTTATTCTACATGTTAAGGTATATGCTCATACCTTTGCCATTGTTATTATTTTTTAATAGATACATAGTGTTAAACTGGCAGCTTTTATGTTCCTAATAACATAGCCATAGGTATACATGCAGCTGTCTAGGACAGATACACACAACAGAAGTGAAAATTATTAGCATTCCTGTCTTAACATTTACACTATTACCCTACATTGACAATGGGCAATTAGCTTAAAAAATAGTAGGCTGTTTAACTCAACATACTTTTTTGATATTTTGTCACCAATTTTTGCAACCATCAAGCCTCCCCAGTCAGACTCAAGGTCATTTTTAGAGTTTACAGTGGTGGGTGGGGGGTGGTCATCATTAAAGCAGCCATGAAGATTATGTCCTCAGTGGCATTCCAGACATGCAGATGATGTTATTCGGCCTAACCTATCACCTGGATTTGTGGACATGTGATCTGCATTACCACTGGAACTCTGTGCTCCTGAGCACTTGATCAATGAAGGCTACTGCCAAATAGGAGCTTGGTGTGCCACACACACATGCCCCAAGTTCAAGGGTACACTTGCTTGTGAAGAAATGATACAACTCATGAATAATTCTGCTTTCCTCCCTCTAGATTGGGCTCACCCATCCATCCTGCAGCTCCTTCAAGTTTTCTGTGACGTCCCTGCTCTGGGGAAGTGATCAAGGAGTCTTAGTCCTCACCACAGACACAGGTGAGGCATGTTCACTTGGAGCAAAGATAGATACACAGAGTATTTCCAGATGGAGCTATCTGCCCCAAGCACAATTTCCTTGAAAGGCACATGGGGATTTAATTCAGTCTTGGGGTTGGGTTTCCCTCTCTCTCTCTGCAGGCCCCCAAACAAGACTCCCCACTGATACAGCTTTAGGGTTGAGTCCTCAGCCAAATGTTCAACGCCAAGTCCTCCACCACCCGCTCTGTGAAACTAGTGTTCTGTGTCCCTGCTCCAAGTAGCTGACACATGATTTTTACACACACACAAACACACACACACACACACACACACACACACACACACACACACACACACACACACACACACAAAACTGGGAGGGAAAGGCTGACACAGATTTACCAGCTATTCCCTTCTGCCCAGGCCATATGGTAGGTATTGACACCAGAACACTCCAAAGTCAGTTACTCTAAGGCTCTTACAAAGGTACCCATTTATACTGAGTAAAAGCAATACTAATACAAATAGTAGTGTTTGACCAATGCAGCAAGGCTTTCAGGAGTAGCCACAGTCTCACCAAATAAATATAAGTACTCCCAAAGGTTAAAAGATTCTCTAAAAGACCAGCCACAATGAAACGTTTAAATATATTTAATAATAAATAATAAAAGGACATCAAAATACTAAATATCTATTTACAATAAACACCAGAGTTTCAATCACAGTAAATATTAAAAATAACACAGATGAATAGATTCACACAGATACAGAAAAACAGTACTTAACTAACCACACTATATTTTCCTGACTGATTTAAATAATTACAATTCCCTGGTTACTTACTAAAGCAATGCAAGATAAAGTGGGTGAGTGGTCTTCCTTCTTTGTCAGATTTCAAAAACTGACTGCCCTGAGACTTTTGTCTCACCTAGTATTAAAACATCATTTTAGTGCTGGATTACAGAATATCACATACATCGGGTCATCTGACTCTGGTTCCCACACTACCCCCTTTGCTAGAAACTGAACCAGAATTTAGCACATATGTGTTACCATACAAACAGCTAGAGCTATAAAACAATTTAAAATCTTCCACTCTTCCAGGGTAGCAATTAGTTCACTCCTAAGGACAATACAGTAGGATTCCTAGTCCTAGTTTTCACACATTTTGTCTTTAGCTGCAATCAGAACTGTAAGATACAATTGTTATGGCCTAAACCAGGTAATTTAATTTCAGACTATTTTTCAAAGTTAGCTGGGATTACCCATTTCTCTTCCAGTATCCTATGTTGCAATATATTCATTTCAGCAGTTACAATACAGTCTGACAAACAGGCATATTTTTTCTGTACAGCAAGATGCACTGTGGGTATTTTTTTAACACAACCAGCTTTACAAATACATTTTAAACACAAGCACTTGTACAAATCAGTTTGATATACAAACGGCATATAGTTCTTTACAAAACTCCAGCTAGCTATGCTAAATGTTACACATCCAATACCCTACTCCTCCTGGCATAACTGGCAATATCTCACATCATCACACTTCCAAACTGCTAAATTCAGATCATCTTGGCTGTAATCATGGTACTAGTTTCCTAGATATTCTTAGCAGTCAAAAAACAGTCATGGGAGAGATCTCTTCCCAGTATCTTAGCAACATTTATGTATTTATTTAGTTAGTTAGTTAGCCACCTGGCTGTGTAAACCTTGGGTCTGATCAGTGATGGCAAACCTTTTGGGTTTGGCGTGTCAAAAGCTCCTGGCACAAAATAATTCAGTGGACTTCACATGAGCAACAAATGCAAAAGCAGTGTATTTGGTAACTCAGGTGTTGGTGATCTCTGGCATGTCATCCAAAACATTGTGGCATGTGTCGCCTTTGACATGTATCATAGGTTCACCATCACTGGTCTAGATGGTTGTCACTGTTGCAGTGACACCCAATCTCATGTGGAAAATAGGAAAAGAGGTTGTGGATGGATAGATGAATTGCTTAGGTTACTTAGATTGCAGTTCCTTCGTTCAAGTGTTTTTGTAGAACAAGGGAATGATCATTCTTTCATGCTATAATTATTAAATTTATGATAGCTGCATTTATTTAAGTAGTTGTATTAAATGAAGGGAACAAAACATACCTAAAGCATTGCATAGACTGAAGAAGTAGCACCTAAAATAATTACTGCAACACTCTACCAATAGGATGCCTTTCAAACAGAAAACAGATCAACAAAATTGTGGCAGAAATAGCACAGGAATACCTCAGGATTAGAAGCTGACAAGTGCCATATACCTAGAAACACGTCTTATCTGTTAGTGAGATGATAGTAGTATGAACAAAGGCTGAAAAACCAGGGAAAAGCTTCAGAAATTCAGCACAAGTGATGTTTATTCCAAACTTGGAGTGTATGAGTACCAGAAAACCTGTGATTTTACAGAATTTATAATTTACTCATTTACTGCAACCTGTATCTAAAGCTGTTTTAGTTTTGCACATATGTAGATGCAGTCAAAAAATACAATGAGATCATGGTAAGGAACAGAAATTATGTTTAAAAATGTTTGTCTTTTCGGCTTTTCACCACACCATGGGGTCACCACAGCAGAACTCCGGTTCGCTAATGATTGGCAGTAGATTTTTATGGAGCCGAGTTGCCAGCCCAACGCCCAACCTTCAGTGAAGGCACGCCCATTCACACATGTCTTTTGAACACCACTCTACCGAGAGGAGGACATGCAGACTCCACACATCACATCTTTTGAGAATCCTCTGTGCTAAATGACAGTCCTTCATTAACATCTTCATTTTTTGGTAAATCATACATTCAATAATACCAGTCATTAATAGTTCTGTACTTCTACTTGTTCAGAAAACTAATGTGATACAAACCCTGTTCTGTTAACTTTTTAAGTGAGTTAGAGTAGTCTGCCTCTGATTTTACAGAATGTCTTAGATTTCACCTCATATTTATGTTCTATCCCTTGTTAATTTTTTTTTTTTTTTTTTGGTGGAAACTTACTGAGGATTATGGTCAGTCAATAATGCCTGCTATTACAGCTTCATAGTTATTATTGTTCAGAAAATGCATGTCCATGCAACACCTACTGCTGTTAACTTTTGAAGAGAATTTGAGTTGCCTGGTCATTTAGAGTTTGAGATGTTAATTAACTTGTCCTGTAATCAAAATCATAGAGGTTTGAATCCTTTTACCTTCATTTGCATTATGTTTGAGTTTAAGCAAGTCACTTAACTAGACAGTGCTTCTGTGTTACCCCTGAAAAGGGGCATTTTATTCCATGAGTTTACCTGGCTAACAAGTAGATAAAATAATACTTTAAATGTATCCCTTTTTTGGGCCTTTGTCTTCTAATTACTAATGACTTTGTTCAGAAATCTTGAGCAAAGAAGTTGAGATGTATTTCTGGTGTATTCCTTCTGTAATGTGTGGCTTTCTTTTAAATTGCTGTAGATTGCAATCTCTATACAATGACAGGCATGTGAATTTCAGACTTTGTCATTGTCTTCATCATCATCCCCCTTTTCCCATGTTTACATAGGGTGCGGTGTCACATCAAGATTATTCAGTGTGGCCAATTCACCTATACCCAATGTTTACATCCTTCAGCTAAAGCTTACTAATGAAAAACTTATTATTCTACCAAACTTTCAAAATATATAAGAGAAATATTTTAAATCTGTAACCACCGGTTCTGAGTGTTTGTCCTCTGATTCCTTAGTTAAAAATTTGATAGGGCAGATAGGAGTTGCAGTTGGATGTTCTGTGTGGTTCTGACAGCAGTGAGCTGAGATAAATTTCTGGCACATTATTTAAGATTCATGCACTTTATCGCAAGCAAATATTTGGAAAGTACAGTGGATGTAATTGATGGTGATGAGTGTGTATGTTTGTGTATATACACAGAAGTCACAGTTTTTAACTGTCCCTGATTTTTTCCACATATTTGTTTTGTGGACTGTCCATGTAAAATGTTTGGTTTTCTATTGGAGCATTGTGGACTGTGGAGTACACACTCATTAAATAGCCACATATGTGAGTCTTTATGGTGTGTGTGTGTGTGTGTGTGTGTGTGTGTGTGTGTGTGTGTGTGTGTGTGTGTGTGTGTGTGTGTGTGTGAATAATTGGTTCTTGAATCCTCAGGTTGTTATGTTATAGAAGAAGACATAGAAAACAGGATCATCATCATACAATCTTACAGTCCTTAGATTCCTTGATTTGTTGACTGTTGACAGTGTCTTTACTATTAGGCTGTGAATAAACTGGATAGCATGAACTCTGAGTTTAATACTCATATTTTAACTATGAATACAATTTTAATTTAGCTTTTTTGCAGGCACATGGGTGTGAAGTGTGGCTCCATGTTGATATGTCGGCACTTGAAATACTGAGTGCCTACATGCTGAATATAAAAGAGTAAAAACACAGGAGTAGAGCGAATCTTAAAGATTGCTGTTCTCCTTAACACTTCTTTTTCCAGGGTGGGGGGCAAGACCCCCTGCAAACCCCCTGAACTTATGTATATGATTTCTGAAATTATCATAACTCATAGAAAAGGGAATGTTTTGGGAAATGGCATCTCGGACTTGGTGTATAAAACTCTGATCATGTGGCCATTCAGTCTCCATATTTTCTGGACTCGCTCTACTGGGTCCTGACATTTCAAATGGTTACTGTGACATGTACTATGTTAGGCTACAATAGTATGTCTAGTACTTAGTGCAGATGAGTAAAGTCATGAGCTGTTAGTGAACTGTTGCCCATAGTGTAGGATTTCATTCTCTCAGCCTTTGTCTACTTTATGACTCTGAACGCGTCTTGGACGAACTTAAAACAACGAAAAGGCAAAATAGTGAAGCAGCTTTTAAGCAAATTCTTTCCCAGGAAAAGAATTTGCTTGGCCGCTTCCATTACTTTGCCGTTTTCGGCACTCTAGTGCGGTCTCAGAGTTGGTATATTTAAGTAAGGGGGGGCCCCACATCGGGGGGTGTGGGGGGCAATTTTTTTTTCTTTTTTTTTTTTTTTGGAACAGCTATTCTGAGCTTTCGAGATTGTAAGCTTTCACTTACATGGGGTCGATTATTCATCGTTCACTTTTTTAAGCGTTTGATGATATAATATAGACCCCTATTTCACTATGGCTCCAGGCATGTCATTTGTGTTTTAATGTGTTACCAGATGCATTTTCAGTAAATGTGAGTTTCAAGGGAAGTGAAATTTACTATTGCTCATACTAAATCTGTTTTCAATGTGAGGGTGTTTTGTTTAGTTTAGCAAATGTCTCAGTAATTTTGCTATAAAATATGAAATAAAAGTTTTAAATTAAATCCAAATTTCTGTGGTCATTGTAAAAGTAAAGAAAAAAAAATAGTATGCACACTGTTCTAAACATTCAGTGATTTATGGTAACTGGGAAGAGATAGCCCAGTAATAAAATATTGGTAAGGCTGAGAGGAGCAGTTTATTCCCCTTTCATAGGTTCATAGGTTCATAGGTAGGTACTAGGCTATTGGCCCTAGGGCCTATATAAGCCTAGCCAAAAATGTACCCTGGCTTTCACCACCCAAGAAAATTATTTTCCTATGCCCCTGTCGAGCAGAGCCACAGAATTGATCCCCGGAGTGAATTTCCTATCTCCCATCCAATCATCAAGATTTTTCTTGAAGAGTGCTCATGAGGAGTTTTGTTTGATATAGATAGGTATTTGTTCCAGAGTATGGTAAATCTCTGGGACAGGAATCTATCCCTCCAGCATGTTCTGTTTAAGGTTGTGACAAGGTTTAGGTCCCTAGAGCATGTAGCTCGGAGGGATTGGGATTTTTTTAAGTGGAGCATGTCCAACAGCTCTGGGTTTGACATAGCTTTGTATGTTAGGCAAAGATCGCCTCTGAGTAGGCGATATGCGATGGAGTAAAACTGGAGTTTTTTGAGATGGTCTGCATAGGGCATCTGTTTGAGGCCGGTAATCCTCTTTGTGAGGTATTTATGTGGCATTTCCAGCTGTTGTAGCTGTCTTGTGAGGTACATACCAAAACGGGCACTGTATTCTGTAATGGGTCTAATAAGTGACGAGTAGAGGGGAACAATGACCTCTTTTTTCCTGGATGAGAAACCTTTTTGTGATGAGGTGTGCCACGTAAAAGGATTTCTTGACTACTGTGGCGATGTGATTATCAAAGGAGATACTGTCCACCTGTGTCCCAAGGTCTCTTATCACACTTTCAGTGTTAAGTAGACTACTTCCTATGTGGTAGTTCATGGGTACAGAATTTTTACCAAAAGAGATGACAATGCACTTTTTGGCATTGAGCTTGAGGCCATGATCTGATTCTGGAGGCAGGAAATATCAAATATCAAGATATACCATGACAGAAGCAACATAAATATTGTTAATGAATGCATGAACATGCAAAGTGTTAATGAAACCATCTTGACTTCAGTTACATCTTAGAAGAAGGTTCTTCTACATGCCATCAGGATTCAAGCTTTAAACAGATAATGTTGAAACCCACAAGGCTGGGAACCATCTTGAAAGCAGTATACTTAAATCGGGTCTATATTAGAACACCGGATGTTCAAAATTTTGAGTGTTCTAATATCGACCTGTTTTCAGCGAGCTGAAAATATCGAAGAAACAAAAAAACAAATTTTTTCCTAGGGAAAGAATTCGGTTGTCTCTTCTGTTGCTTCGGTATTTTCAGCACTGTGGTGGAAAGTTACGAGTTGGGTTCAGGTAAGTGTGCGATTGTGTGGACATGAGGGTTAGGTGAGTTAGGGTTAGGGCATGGGTCAGGTAAGTGTACGATTGTGTGGATGTGAGGGTTAGGGTGGGGTAGGTGAGTTAGGGTTAGGGTGCGGGTGAGGTGACTGTGCAATAGTGATGGGCCTTAGGGTTAGGGTTTGGGTTAAGGTAAGTGGATAGTTAGTGGTGTATGTATAGTTTAGCGTAGGGTTAGGTGTAAGAGTTTAGGTGTATGTGTTTGGATTGCTGTTTGTTTGGTGTGCTTGTGTTGTGTGTATGTGTTTTGGAACAGCAAATTTTTTCCCTAGGAAAAAATTTGCTGTTCTGAATGTTCGATGTTTTAAATTTTCGATTCATAGGGTTTGATATTAGAAAACTCGAAATTTTGAATGTTCGGTGTTCTAATATAGACCCCTTAAAATCAAGGTGGAAAACGTATCTTAGCTCCAGAATTTAGAAGTTATTTGGGGAAAAGTGATAACCAACCAGTATGGTTCATGACAAAATTACAGCAGAGTCCAGTCATAAAAAAATGTGCGACAATTTTTAGTTAGAATTCCTAAATAAAGTAGGAACACAAGCCACAGAATTCATGTTGTTAAAGTAATAAAAACTAAGGGAGACCATCAAAAAATGGTATAAACTCATGAAACATTAATCAGGTTGGTTAAAAGGGGGTTAAACACTTTCAAATGAAAGAATGAAAGACGAATAGAGCAAAAATCAGAAATGGTAAGTAAATATAGCAGGTGAACAAAGGGTTGGGGCAGTGAAAAGACAATGAAGGAATACTTTCATAAATTATTCAGAAAACACCAGGAAGTAAAGTAACTAATCCAGTAATTAGAAACCGATCAAGCTAGTAAGAGTACAATCACTTCAGATGTAGGACATTGTGCTCTAAAAGAACTTAAAGGAACTTAACTTAAAAACTGAAAGTGGGCAAAAGGCTGGAGTGCGGTTAAATTTACTACAGAAAAGGCCTTAGTGACATCATTCATTACCCTTAATGATTATTTCCTTGTTTTTGGTTACTGGATAACTACACTTAACAATGCATGTGTATTTTAATTCTTAATGCAGACAGTACAGAGAAGACAAATTCAGCTACATGCTGGAAAATGAGTTTGGGTAGAATTGTGAGAAAATAGAAAGATGAGCACAAACACAGCTTATTTAAAATATGCCATAGAAACAATTAAAAATGACCAATACACAAACACAGCTTATTTAAAATATGCCATAGAAACAATTAAAAATGACCGATACACAAACACAGCTTATTTAAAATATGCCATAGAAACAATTAAAAATGACCAATACACAAACACAGCTTATTTAAAATATGCCATAGAAACAATTAAAAATGACCAATACACAAACACAGCTTATTTAAAATATGCCATAGAAACAATTAAAAATGACCAATACACAAACACAGCTTATTTAAAATATGCCATAGAAACAATTAAAAATGACCAATACACAAACACAGCTTATTTAAAATATGCCATAGAAACAATTAAAATGACCAATACACAAACACAGCTTATTTAAAATATGCCATAGAAACAATTAAAAATGACCAATACACAAACACAGCTTATTTAAAATATGCCATAGAAACAATTAAAAATGACCAATACATAAACCAGATTATTGTAGGGACACACCCCTCCCACATTTCAGTAAATCTTTTCTAAGTCCGGCAGTTAGCACACAATATTAAGCCTATGAGCTAGTCTAAGGTTTGATTCTCTCACCTTCCATTTGCTGACTGTGTGACTCTAGTTAAGTCCTTTAACCAGAACAAATGGGAAAGTAGGTTAGTCTCTTAGACCACATACTGAATAACTACCTATGAATGTATTCTAAATTGTATAGCCATGGTTTAAAAAATAATGCTTATTTTTTTTTACAATGAGATTAAGAACTTGTGTTCCTCCAACAGTGTGCACTCTCAGAGTTACAGTGCATTATTCATGCAGACATCAGCTACAGTCCCCAACATATTGCTGCACAATCCTTTTGTTAAACTGGTATCACTATGTGCTGGCCCTTAGAACGATCTTATGCCTGAGAAAGGTACCGTTTTATATGTCAAAACTGAATGATCTGCATTCTAAAACCTGTTACCATAGTCAAAAAGTATATAAATCAAACAGGCACAAGAAAGTAAGAGTTAAAATGTATGAAGAAAAATGATTAGTATTAGTAGTTTTAGTAGTCTAATCAAGTCTTATTATAGACAAAACCTGACACAAACTTGATTTAGAAAATCTGCCCTCACTGAGTCTTTGTAACTTACCCTGAGATTTTGAAGCCTCAGGTATACTCTAAATTGGGGGAATAGATGGGGAACAATATGAAGCTGAGAGCAAAATATAATTATCTGGCTACACTCCTGTATGTTATATCTGACATGGATTACATGTTCATTAATAACTAGTACATACATATAAAAGAAAAGATTTCACTAGGGAATGGCTGAAGACATTGTTTAGTCAAAGCAGGACAAGTAATGGGCTATGTTTAAATCATTTAGCATCATCAGCTATGGCTGACAAAAGATATGAAAGTTTAGTATATTAGTTCACTTGAATTTTTAAAGTAATTGCTACACCCACCTAAGGTATAACTGTCAATGTGTTCCCTAGCTTACAGTCAAGATAGGGATGACTGACTATCTCAAAAGACTTCATTATTTCACTGTTTCACTGAAGATAGGTCCTGTTATGGTGGTGGCAGCATATGACTATAGTAACTGACACTTTCAAATCAGTGAAAGGAAGAAATGATGTCCTAGTAAAGAGCCAAGTAGGAAATTTATGCTGCTAAGGCACAAATAAATTACATTAGGTAAGAATTCAGTGACTTAACAATGTTAATCACAAAGAAAAATATTGTATTTGGTACATAATTTGCAAATTGTATTTTCCCCTGCATATATTCTGCTGTGCCATTTCACCTTGACAGCCATCAATGATCACACAATAGACTCCCAAGCCTTCCATACATCTGCTTCATCCAGTCATCTGAGTCAATGGCTACAACCTCTTGCTAGTGGTCAGGGTTCCTAACCTCCTTGCTTCCATCCTATCTTATGCAAATTGTGCCCCCCCAAAACACACACACACACACACACACACACACACACACACACACACACACACACACACACACACACTCACACACTCACACACACGCACACACACACACGTACACACAACTCCATCTACTCTTTCACTTGACAGTTTGTACATTGCTGCTTGAAAGGGCTTTTCCCCAGCACAAAGTAGCAGGCAATCTTTTAAAAAAAACATAATATTTACTAGTGGCCCTGAACAAATTGCCATTTCATTATTTAATGCATGTACTAATATCCTGTTATACTGTAATCCCAGTTTCATGAGATAACAAAGTGCTATTTGCATGTTCTCAGATAATAAAACATTAAGCCTAGTTTACTGTACAACTGATATTTGGCATATGCTATTCATGTTTCTTTAACACCTGTGCTAGTTTAGTAAAGCACAAGCAGCCTGTCTTTGTTCTGATTATTCAGAATTGCACCAGCACAATACTCTTCATTTTGCCTTTAATGTGGGTTGAATGTAAAACTGTGTGGGTGTGGTGTTTTTACTGAAAGCAGAGGAAATGTGTTTGGCAGTAGTTAATAGTTGGCTCCAATAAGTTAATAAACTGTACGTTGTTACGTTTGATCATTCCACATTGAATACCATATGGCACCTGCTGTGGGCTTACTTTGATCATACTTCAATTGTTCCATCACCCAACACTAGAGCCTCTGTTTAAAGTGATTTAAATGATTTCATGGTGTATTGTGCTATCATTTCCAAACTGATATTTTAATATATTTAATGGATTTGTTTTAGCTGTTGTACATTCTTCTATTTTTCAGTCGCTATACCTTTTGTTATGAGTGTTTACATATTCCATGCAGTATTACCTGTGTTGTATTTGTTTTCTGTTTGTACCTCAGCAACATTTATTTAGTTAGTTTGTTTATCAGGGTAGTACTCTAATCACAATAGACCATTTGCAGGCACAGCCTGGGCTCATATCCAGGGTTACATATGAAAAAAAATATTCATGTCTGCAATGCCGTACAGCACAATCAAAAATTAGCTAAGTAAATATGCTGTCAGGCATTGAACAGGTAGGATCATTTATGCAGTCAAAAAATCAAAAAGTTTTGTAGATCGCTGGACAAGTCTCGTACGCAAATCATGTCTGAGTGCAGTGTAACAGCTCACTTCTGCAGTAGTACAGGATTGATAGTGAGGATCTTCTCTGCTTAGCATATTTGGAAACACGAGTCCTCAGATGCTTGCCTTGTTGAGACAGCAGTTTAAGTTTGGCCTGTTATTCCAGTGACTTAGTTGGCCACTTGATCTAGAATGTCAGCCACTGAGGAGGAAATGTAGGGTGCATAGCAGCAGCTTCCTTCATTTGGAAACAGTGACGAGACCACTACCAGTATAACTGCATAACTACAAAAATGAGCAGTCCAGCTGTAGCTAAGGCCATTGGGAGCACTGCAGACATAGACAATATTTTACAATCCTCTTCCAATTTACAAGGCCCTGATCCTTCCTCTAAAACCTAACTAGTACCCAAGAATGAAATCACATAGGAATTCCCTCCCACTCCTCTCCTTTGAGGACATAGCCAGGCATAAACCATGTACAGAATGGTATACACATTTAAATATATACTTTATGCAATGAAATATACAACAATTGCAGTTAGATTGTTTTATTTTATTCCATTAAATAGTTATTTTTTTCTTAGTGCATGTTGGCTAAATGCTTTAGCTTGTAGCCTGTCATATTAGGAGATTTCTTTCAGTATTTGAAAGGTATACCATCCAGAAATATGCAGTGTTGAAGGTGAAGGGACACACTTATGATTGGGAGATATTCAGGAGGTTGTTGTACGTATAGGTGCACAATTCTAAAAATTGTGGTTATGCCCTGCTGCCTGGAGATGGGGACAATGGTCATTCCCTACCTGACAGCATTAATACAACTAATTAGTGCTTGGACTGACAAAAGTCAGAAATGGTCTGGTACTAGATAGTCACTACATGATGGGGGAGTATGACCAACAAGCACAGAATATTTTAAAAAATGAAGATTACTCAACATTTTCCACTACTAGTATTTTGGCCCCATAACATGTATGAGTAGTTCCCGATCTACCACACGAGTGTCCACTTTCTATTTGAGCATGCTTATTCCCTTATTTCACTAGCTGGGCTATCTAAATCTGTAAACATAAAGAAAAACTGAAACTAACATTTACAACAATACATGCTGTGCATAATACTTGGATATGAATGTGTAGAAAATGGTCCCTAGTGCAATCATCATGGTTTAATTTTAGCAGTCTGGTTTTAAGGACCCTGGGGAATATTACTGTATGCATTTCTCATTCCTCCCCTACTGTGTTCCTTTTGCTTTGGTACCATCTGTCCCATGAGGCAGACATAAATTGAAAGCTACTGTTTCAGACAGAAATAGCTGTGGGGTACATATACTTTTATTTATTTACTGCTAACTAAGAAGCACCCAAGGCACAAACTTTCCTGTTCAGGATGGCGGTTGGCAGAATCGGTACAAATTGCATGCTATATGATAAGGATGTGGATTCAGAAACAGCTAAGAAAAACAGACATGCTTACAGCAAGTTTTATTTGTCTTTTCGGCTTTTCCCGGTTAGGGGTCACCACAGTGGAACTCCAGTCCGCTAATGATTGGCAGTAGATTTTTATGGTGCCGAGTTGCCAGCCTAACGCCCAACCTTCAGCAAAGGCATGTCCATTCACGCATGTCTTTCGGAGGCCACTCGACCACAGGGCGGACATGCAGACTCCACACAGAAGGCACTCCAGCCGAGAATCGAACAGGAGAACCTCTTGCTGTGAGGCAACAATGCTACTGCTGTACCACCACGGCTTCAACAATGAAATAAAAAAGCTAGAACAGTAAATTAACCAAATAAAGAGTAAGAAATAACAAGTAAATGTCAGAAGATGACACTGAAATAATGTGTACATTATTATGAAGCAAAGTAGCTTTTGGTATATCAGTAGGAAGAGAGGCAGAAATCAAAGAAAGGGACTACAGACAGCCATTTTTAGCATTAGTAATTAACAAACTTGAAACATTTTCTTAATGCAAGCCTAGAGTCAATGAAGAGACGTGGAATACAAGGAAAAGCAGTCAGTGAGGGTAAATTTAACTTGGGTAGATTATTTGGAAAAGTTGTGAATCCGTGAGGAAGGGAAGATGTCAGAACTAACTCTGACTCTAGGATACCTAGAAGAAAAATAAAATCTTATAATAGTCTAAAAGTTGATTAGACAGATGTTGTCAGGGAAGATTTCAAGCATTGCTGTGTGAAAGCCAACTTTGTTGAAATATGGAGTCCTCAAAGAGAAACACCTGCCTTGTCTGAGGACTGCAACCTTTTGAGGTATGGGTGCCAAATAGACAGGAGGGTAAAATCAGTGGGACAAGGTATGGAACTGGCTGTTTTTCATTCAAAGTGAAATATCCCAGAGAAAATGAGTTACTGAGGACAGCAATGACAATGCAGTCAAAACTAGTAACTTCACTTTTCATTAGTTTATGATGTATCAGACATAAAACTTGGTGATCTGGAAAGTTTTAGGTAACAGGAAGAAAATGATGAACTTGAATCATAAATGATTCACCAAAAAAACTTTGTTGAATCTCTTTCCAGGGGATTAAGAAGGTTAATGATGGAAGACAGTCTGAATATGATGGAGAAATCTGTCAAACGTTTGTTTAAAAATGTTAACAATATTTACTAGCTCAGATCATCCTTTTGAACGGATAGAATGGGTGAGCAGATTTAACCTTGCTGGTTCATAAGATTCAAATTCTCCTTAAGTGAGGATTTGAGAGTTACTATGACAGAACTAACTAGTAACAGAGGCATTTGCAACAATGCTGTACTTTTGGGAGAATTAAACTATGGGGACCTTGGTTATGGAGTTTCCTCTATGAAAGCAAGAGAGAAATAGATGACCACTTGGCCAGTATTTTGAAGTAAGGAATCAAAACAGAATTTTAAAACAAAAGCCCATCTTGAAGGCAGTTAATAGCAGCTCAAACCACTTGGATAAGTGTCTGAGGATAATAGGACCATAGCTCTCAAATGTCCCTGAATTCACACAATGTCCCCAGTTTTGCCTTCTATTTTCAGTCTGTTTTTCATAAAATTTGTGGTTTTCTGGAAAAACAGCTGAGGATTGCAATCAGTAAATAATGACAGACATATGACTTTCAGACTTCTTATCATTTAGATAATGCATGCTAAATAAGTTGTTAATCGAGTAACATTTAAAATCTGTCCCTGATTTGGGGCCTTTGTCTCTCATAACTGTTTGGCTTTGTCCCTGATTCTTGTGCTAACCTTTGTGAAAATTTGCTAACATTTTGTCTGGACAGAATTTGAAGTTAACTTTTTAGACCACAATAAAGACAATGATGGGAGTTACAGTTACTGCATAAGGTGCTGGCTAAGTTCTTAACAAACAAGTAAAGGAAGTGAAAGGATGGACGGTCAGTGCCAGCCAGTGCTGCAGTCTTCACAGATAGGATGTTATTCAATAGAGTAGGAAACTAAAATTTTAATCTGTTAGACTGGAGGAAGAATAGGTGAATGAGCTACATATATAACCCATAGCTGGCCTTTTTAGAAATAGAGTTTGAGCAAAAAGATGATAAATGTTGAAAAAAAATGAGTATGGTGTTAATTATAATTATTTTTTAACATAACTTATTATTCCCCTACCCCAGGTCTTTGTAATATCAGTCAGACAGCAAAGGTGACTGACAGTGGCCACTTTAGTGAAAGGAACTGAAAATCTTCAACTATAATTTGCTTAGTCAGGTTTTTGACAACAACTGGCTGAGAAATGAGGCTGCTTTTAGTTTGGTTACAATCCATCCTAAACCTTTGTATTGGATGAGAAGCTTGGTAGACAAAGGAGAAAGTGGTCCATTTCATGTTCCAAGAAAGCCAGCACAACAGAATGACACTTATAGTGCTTGTTAGGTAGAGATAAAATGGGTGTCACTGGACATGCCGAAATAAAAACTGTAGTGTGAGGGGTATAGAAGGCAAGCCAAACAGGGATGGTGTCCAGGGACTATAGTTAGAGAAAATTTGAATAGAGCAGAGCTTCTGTTTTGAGCAGAGTCAGAATTTCACAGATGATGTTAAAAGTTATACTTGAGTTCATATGGAAGTGATCCTGAGTCAAGAAAAAGAAGAGAAAGATTTTAAAATCAGGTAGTAGTACATAACTCTATCTGAAGAAGGCCGAGAGGAGTCTCAAGTAAATGAGGGTAGACATGACAGTGACATCTTTACTCAAAACAAATAACCAATGATGAATACAATACTGTTGATGAAGCCATAGTGACTTGGACCACATGTGGAAGGAGTAGGTTTCTAAATTGCAGAAAGCTAAACCAGGAAAAACAAATAAGATCCACTGACAGTTCATTTCAGGGGACAGTATATTGGATTATGAAAAAATAACAGAATTCCACAAAAAAGCAATCGAGATCATGTGGTAAGCCATTGCTTTAAAAATAAATAAAACTGAAGAGATCAGAGTTGAGCAAAAGAATATTTTCAGATCACCACATATCACAGGACAGATTAGAAGGTCTTTGGGTTACATGAAAGGTAGGTTTGAATGCTAAATATTAGGTAGGCATACTGAACACATATTTTATCACTATATAGTGAAATGATTGGCCAGAATTACACAATTTGAAGGAAAAGGTAGGTATTAATTCATCCAGGACATCCAGCAAAGACAATAGATCAAATTCTATTCATGAATATAAACCAAATACCCATGACACCAAGCAAAGAAAATACATATTTTCACCCCACAAAAAATTCCTCTAAGTTTGTTACATTTTAGGGGAAAATCAACATCGGAATCTTCATTTGCAGTCTATGTTTGTATTCGGTCTGTTGGTCTTCATTTCTTTGTCTAATTCCCATACTGAAAAATGATCACTATCACCAGAAATAAATTTGTTACACTAAGCACAGCCCTATACATTTTCCTGTGTTGTTAATGTTCTGCAATTGGTATGTTAGTATTTGAATATGACAATATTTTTTTGGGATATTAAGTTGGACATTGTTAATAATTTTTATATAAACACAAAAATTACTTGCAAGGATACAGCATCTTCAAAGTTTTTGCATGCTATTATTGATCACACAAAAGGTTTGGTTAATTCATTGCTGTTTGCTCAAATGATGTCAGCACAGCATTTAAGTAGTAGGTTAGGGAAGTGGTATTACATATTAAAGTAAACTATACAACAAGGAATGTAGTAAGGAACAATTGACGGAATCTTTGAGGAAAATATGTCAGAGCAACAATAAAAAAGATAGGCTTGTAGGTAAGTGCTAGGTTTGTTGTCCTTCTGAACCATTTTAAGCCTAGCCAATTTCCCTTAGTGAGAATTAAATTCTGTACTTCTTGTCTGTGAATTAAACACCTTAACCATTACACCAACCTCCAACCTACACAAGACAATGGACAATTGCCACATAGAGGTATGTATACATGCCAGCACATACTTACTTTGTATACTAGGATGACGGACAACAGCCTAGTGGGAACTAGTTTCAAACCCAAAACAGTAACCAGTACTCTACCTGCTAGAAGATAAAAAAGAAATAAGAGTTCTTTCAGTAAGAAATGTTGGGAGGAAATTTGTTAACAAAGAGTTGTATAATTTAGTGTGCATATTATAGCAATAACCCACGCCTGGGTGTGGGTAATGCTGGATTTACCCACGGTTGGCGTGGTTTGGTCCCGAGGGCGAAGCCCGAAGGACCAAACAAAGCCAACTATGGGTAAATACAGCATTACCCACACCCAGAAGTGGGTTATTGCTATTATACCATGACATTATTTAAGAAAAGAAACTATTACTTTTCTTAAATAATGGCATAGTATAATGCCTGTTTACTGCCCTTCCGCAGATGTCTGGCATCCGCGGCAGTTCTGATGTACTGCGCGCCTGCGCAGTACATCAGAGCTGTGGGCAAAAGCAACGGAGAAAGCAAGATCTCCGTTGCTATTTACTGTTTCGCTATGTTAAATGGGTTTAACATAGCGAGACAGCTTTAAAATAAGCAGCGGAGATGTCCATTGCTTATTTTAAAACTGTCTCGCTATGTTAAACCCATTTAACATAGCGAAACAGTAAAAAAAGCAATGGAGATCTTGCTTTCTTCGTTGCTTTTTTTTTAAAACTTGTCTCGCTATGTTAAATGGGTTTAGCATAGCGAGACAGCTTTAAAATAAACAACGGAGATCTCCGTTGCTTATTTTAAAGCTGTCTCGCTATGTTAAACCCATTTAACATAGCGAGACAGTGTTTTAAAAGTAGAGTTATACTAATGGAAAAAAGTCCAGGCGACCGGACCTTTTTCCATTAGTATAACTCGATTTACAATGTGCACGCTGGCCAATCAGCGTGCACGTTTTGGGGGGGGTCATGGTATAATAACTTATTTACTCCTGAACAGAGGGAGGCTAATTAATGAGATATTCTAAGCCAGGAAACTACTTGATTTCTGAACGCTTTTCTCCAAAATCCTGCACAGAAAACACACTTTATTAGATTGATAATATTTGATAAATAGTGTGATTTTTTACAAAATATGTAAAAATGTGATAACTCTTTGGTAGACAAAGGGATATACACTGGAGTTAGTATTAAAGGTCTGTTGGTAGAAGCTACTTTTATATTGCAGATTTATGAAAGAAAAACTGTAATTTGTTTGCCACAAAATGTTAGTGTTATGGTCAAACAAAAGGTTATGACTCCCTAAGTGTGCAAGATAGATCCAAGATATCAGACAGGAAATTGTTCACTTGTTCAAGAGCTTTCCAGTGATGTATGACAAGACGGAATTACATACTGCTTTGGGATATTGCTAAATCTATGCAAATTTTATGCATCTAATAAATTTATAGTATTTAAAAAAACATATTAATTTACAAAATCATTTGTTCTAGATAACAAGTATCAGTCCCAACATTGTGTGCCTTAATGTTTTGTTTAAAATGGTACACTTTTTCATCTGTAGGTCACACAGCTTGTATGAAATTAACTGTCATGACAATATAGTCAATAGTCATAACTGTTTTACCAAAAGAACATTTATATTAAAAAATGCTTTCACATTACCCGACAAGTCATTTTTTAACTAATGCCCACTGCTTGAATGCACCACCCTCAACATGGCAATATAGCACTATGTTTTTGCATTATTGGTGTAAACTGGAAATATGTCCTATTTTTTTATAACTTTTTGTAAACACTCCTTAATTCCATTTGTGCATATCCCATCCTGACCATCGCATTGTCATGCTTAGCAGGTCATGCCAGCTTGTACATGCCACCTTGCTGCCTTAGTTTTATGCATGTACTTTTACAAGGACTTTGGAAATTATACTTGAAAGCAGTGATGAGTATACTCATCTCGGGAGTACAGAGAATTCTCCTGTAAAGGAAAGTATACTCTTACAGGAGATACAGAAAGTCTGCTTTCCTGGTGACTGTACTCTTGTAAGAAACAATGAGTTATGGTATTCGTTTTGTACAAGTAAATTAGCCAGTTGTATTCAACAACATTGATATTATTAACGGGTGAATGACTGAAATCATTTTGCCCGATTATCCAATGTTTGTATAACTAGACATAGCTCATGCGATTACACATAGCTACAATGTAACTAAAGAGCAAGCATAACAAGGAAATGGAATTTTATGTGAAGGCATTGCGTAGTTTACAATTATATGCAAGAGCGAGATGCATGTCAAGTTAATGGAGCGATAGATAATATTTACCAACATCTAACATGTAAAAGAAGTAATATAGGTGATATTTTGCTTATGTCCAAAATTCTATATAGGACAAACTAAAAGGGTGGTAAGAAAAAGGATATTAGAGCATGCAGTGGGATGTTGGAAATTAAAGGTTAACAAGCATCCATTGCATATAAGACAGGAAATTAAGCAGTGGTTGTTATAATTAAATATCAAACTTATCATCTATGCGGATTGCATATAGGTATTAATTAGAAAATGTGATTGTGACTTTTTGAGAGCATCTGTGACTTTAACTAACTGGCATGATTAATGGTACTTGTTTTTGAATTAGTATTAAAATACTTGATGCAATGTGTTCTGATTGTCTCCTTGAAGACTGCTGAGCTGGCATGCCAGGACTGTTACTTATTTAATAAAAGTTTAAGTTTTATACAGTTTTGTTCAGACAAAAGTTTATTTATTAGTTCTTTACTTTGTCTGAAGCTCATAGCGGGGAAGAAACATGTATACATTATGCCTGCTTTGAATACATCAAATGCCATACTTTCCAGAGTCGACCATGTTGGCACTGAAGACACTATGCCTGCACTGATTCTTTTAATGCTGCTATGCCTAGCATCAGTGGTCCCAGAACCAAGCACTCCAGTACTGAGACTAGGATCAGGATTTTGTATGCTGGGAACCCAGTGCACCATTGCCATAATGCTGGTGGTTTTACTGGTGGTAATTCCAATGTTGCAGACCTGGTGCCAACTGTAATACAGACTTGCATTCCAGAAAATTCCTTGTTTGCTATATTCAGGACCCTTACATATAGATTTCTGTCCAGTGGAAAACTCCTCGACTTTCTCCTGTACTAGAAATTATGAGTACCCCCTAAGACCCCCTATTCCTCTCACGGGAAAGCAACTCAGGATTAGTTGCTGTACTAAAGGCCAGCAAACATGGGCTAATAATTACAATACAAAACATATCTATTTTCCCAAAGCAAGAAATACGTAAGAGAAAAAACTTTTTCAGTAACTTCCCGTTCTCCATCCATCCATCTATCCATCCCCCATTTTGCGTTACCTTTTTTCTGGAGCTCGGCCTTCTCTTCTGCTCATCTCCTTCTTCTTGCCTCTGCACAGCAGCACTATTAACTGAAAATAAAATAGAGAATAATGAGAGATAAATTATTTATTTGTTTTATTTATTTATTTTACATTTGTTGACCGGGAGTGTCCGACTGGGTTAAAGCCCTTTTTCAGCGGAGGCCCGGGGAGAAAAGCTACAGAATAGCACAGACAATTAAAATTTCATAGCACTTAACAGTAGTTATGAAAATTACAGCAGTACAAACAAAAGGCAGCTAACCCTTAGAGCATAGGAAGTATTTTTTTTTTAAATTAACAGATATCAGTGCAAACTGCAGATTACATCAGGGTGATGAAGTAACATAAGAAGTATGGGGAGTAAGAGTGTTAATACTCTATATATTATGTATTACAAAAGCAGTAACAGTAATTCCAGGGAAATTCTTTGGGTGATAGTGAGGAGGGAAAAAAGGAGATATAGAAATAAAAGGCTGTTAAGTAATAGGTTGAGGTCAGGGAGGGTGCAAGCAGTGACAGATCCAAAGACTTTTAAAGTAATCTTTGGTGGCTTATTTAAATAGTTTGGGGGCTGTGAGGGTCCTAATATGTAGTGGTAGATTGCTCCAAGCAGTAGAGGGATGGTAACTATATAAATTACATCCAGTGTTTGATTTAGGTTTGCAAATATTTAGCAGATCTTGGGACGAACTTTGGAGAAGGCTTATATGGGAGTAGTGGGAGATGAGGGAATAAATAGTTGGACAGAAAGCTGGCTAATATAGAATGGAGTGTATGATCTGGAGCTGAGATTGGAGTAAAAGGTGTGGTAGCTCAAGCCAGTTCATGTATTTTAGGGAGAGACAGTGGTGGGATTTATAGGTTTGCTGAGCTGCAAATCTGGCTATCTTGTGATAGGTTGATTCAAGCTTGGTAAGTAGGGAGGAGTTGAGATTTGTGAGTATTTGGGAACAGTATGTTTAGCAAGGTAGAAGGTAAGCATGCGTAAGAGTAATCCTAGCTTCAGTAGTGAGGACTTTTTTTTATTTCTATACAGGAGGCCTAGCTTCAGATGGGTTTTTCTGATACAATTATTTATGTGTAGATCAAATTTTAATTGATTATAGATGTTAATACCAAGTAGTTTAGTGGTAGATTCGACTTCAATAGGGGTATTGTTTAGGGACATTATGGAGAAGGAGGATTTGATGTGGTTTACAGTTTTGGGAAGGAAGAGTAACAATTTTGTTTTTTGAGGGGGTTAGGATGAGTTGCTTATTTGAGAGCTAAGTCTCTACTGAGTTAAAGGGTGACTGAGTTTTTGATAAGAGTTGTGAGGGTGAGTTGGCAGTAGTGATAAGTGTAGAGTCATCTGCATATTGGACAATAGAAGACAAAGGACAAGAGGTGTAAAGTAGGTTGGTGAAAATATTAAATAATAATGGTCCTAGAATGGATCCTTGGGGACACCCATTCTTACAGGAAGGGGAGTAAGTAGTGAAGTGAGCCATCTCACTGACTGCAGTCTGTCAGTCAGGTAGCTAGAGAACCATGCGACTGTATCTGGGGAGAAATTAAGGTCTGTTAGTTTAGCAGCAGAGAGTGAGAGGCAGTGTCAAATGCCTTAGAGAGGGATGATGGGATGGGAAAGAGTTCTAAGAAGACTGGGAGCATTTTATCTGCTTAGTGGATTTAATTCCTGAGGTATCAATTAAGGAGGACTTTCTTCTTACACTATGCAAAGTACATAACTTTAATTACTCTCGTATGGACCTCTTGCATGTATTATCCGTTGTTCCTGTAATGCCCTTCAAATCTTTTAGAGACACATACTTGTATGACATCAACAGACACAATTTACATAGCCACCCATCCCCCAGTGACCTTCCCAGTTCTTCAATCATTATCTTACTATGGACAATTTATTAAGGGAAATTAAAGGCTTAGAAATATTTATCACAAATGCTTTGTTGTTTGAAACTCTGTCTTGTAAATCTGATAATATTGTTAGGAAAATGATGAATGATTGTAAGATCAATTATGAGTGTAAGTGTAAAAAATTATAAGAGACCTGGAAGATTATGAAATACAGATTGTATACCCTATGAATAATTGGGAGAGAACAGTTAATCCTAATGTTGACTTTAGGAATGATGTTCCTCCTGGTGGGAGTGGAGCTCTGCAAGTTGATAATGGTGATGTTTTTGAATACAATGAACTTTTAAACACTGATAATTTTTTTTAAGTCCCCCCACCCCACCCTGAGACAATTGGAGTGGTCAGCGCAATGCAACAATCATGTGACTACATCCAACTATAGGAGGATGGTGGACCGCAACCCATTAAGGAGGAAAGGATTGAGGGGAAGAATGTATTAAATGTTAATGTTTTAGACAGTAATGTATTTTATATAAAAGTTTTAAGATTTATGATTATTGTAATTCTGTGGTTGATGTTACTAATGCTAATTTATTTAATAAAAGGTTTACTTTTGTTTCAGCCAGGGAAATTTGTTTAGTGGATTTGTTTTAGAAGTGAAAATGTTTTTTAGGAAAATTAATTTACAATTGGTACTTGATAGAAGGACAGGACTGGGTGAGGGGTTGAAGTGAAAAAGTATATTTAACCCCCCCCCCTGTTAATCCTGTCTTGAATCTGTTTGAAACATAATGTGAAGTAGAATTTAGGAATGCATTAGGTATGAATTATTCAAATAAATGTTATAACGTGACTAAGCAAGAAATTAATTTATTAAATCAACTTAGAAAGGCTAGGACAATTGAGTTATGAAACTGGATGGGGTGGGTAGTCCTTATGGATATTATCTTATATAATCAAAAATGTTTTTTCATTTATTATGAAATACTCATACCTATATGGTAGTGTCACATCAGGAAGTTAAGCTTGCTTTTAAAGCACTTGATTTTGTTTTATATGGTCTTTTGATATCACGTAACTAAACAAATGAAGAATATAACTATATGGTGATTCAGAATCCAGTTGTATCCTCTTTTTTGGTATTCCTTAGGTGCATAAAAATATAAATGACCCACCTCTGAGACCTATGGTAGCTTCAAGTGGTCCTGGGATGGAATCTATGGCTAAGTATATTGATATTAAGTTGAAACATTTTTTAGTAATAAAATACATATCCTAAAGGACTCTTAGAATTTTTTAGAACTGATTTGTAGGGTCTACTTCATATTCCCAATATCCCACAAGCATGAAGACAAAAATTCCAAGACGACGCCCTAGGTAAAGTTACGCAGTTCGGTATTTCCTAGTTCTCGACTGTCGTCTTAGGATTTTCATGTTCGTGCTTGTGGTATTTTGATAATACAAAATAGACCCAATTTGTAATATTCAATTTGACGTGGATAGTTTATTCACCACTATCTATGTGAAATATTTATTTTTGACAATACCACATGAGACTGCTCTGGAATGGTTTATGCAAGCACTTGCCTTCTTTAAGAATTTAAAAGATAGTAAAGCTAGAAATAGTTCTCAAATGATGGAACTTGTCTTCCATAATCTTTTTTATTCTTTCAAGGAGAGAGCTTTAAACAAGTAAAGGTAGTAGCAATGGGGGCTGCATCAGCGGGTCTATATTAGAACATCGAAGTGTCAGAACTTCGAATGTTCTAATATCAAACCCAATTCAGAGAACACTGACAACATCAAACATTCAGAACAGCAAATTTTTAGGAAAAAATTTGCTGTTCCGAAACACATACACACAACACAAGCACACCAAACAAACAATAATCCACACACATACACCTAAAATGTTACGTCTAACCCTACACTAAACTGTACATACACTACTAACTATCCACTTACCTTAACCCAAACCCTAACCCTAAGGTTCGTCACTATCGCACACTCGCCTCACCCGCGCCCTAACTCACCTACCCCTCCCTAACCCTCATGTCTACACAATCGCACAATTACCTGACCAGTGTCCTAACCCTAACTCACCTAACCCACCCTAACCCTCACATCCACACAATTGCACACTTACCTGAATTTGACCTGTAACGTTCCACCACAGCGCTGAAAATAGCAAAGTGACAGAAACGGACAACTGAATTCTTTCCCTGGGAAAAAATTTGGTTTTCTGCAGCTTCATTATTTTCAGTGTTCGCTGAATAGGGTTTGATATTAGAACATTCGATGTTCTGAAACATCGATGTTCTAATATAGACCTGCATCAGCACCACTGTATGCTAACATTGTAATGTGGTATTGGGAGAAACAAGAGATTTTTGAATCTGAATTTATGGAAAATATTAAATTTTACTCTAGATTTTTGGATGATATATAGGTTCATAGGTGTGTACTAGGCTAATGACCCTGGAGCTTTTACAAGCCTAGCCTATAGGATTACCCTGGCATTGTGCCACCTGACCTTAGTTCCCAGGGCCTCTGTTGATTAGAGCCACTGGAGTGATCCCTGGGGTGAATTTTCTGTTTCCCATCCACTTATCAAGATTTCTCTTGAAGAGGCCCATGATTTTTAATTTGGAAGGCTCCTGTGGATAGGTTAAACCAATTTTTGCTATTTATTAATTCATTGAATATTTTTAACCTTTACTTATAGTTGGAATGAATCGAGTATCAATTATTTGCAATAGTATTATACAAGAATAAGGAAAAAGGGAAATATTTGTCTACTATCTATCACAAATCTAAGTTTTGTAATTCTTATCTGTTATATAGTAGCCACCACCCTTTCAGGCAAAAATATAGTTTAGTGAGGGGCCACATGGTGAAGCTATTAAGGATGGTTTCCAAACAAGAAAGGTTGTTGGAAGAAATAAATATATAAAAAATATGTTATATGAGAGAGGATATCCAATAAAGTTGTGTGAGGATATTGCGAAAGAAGTTAATTCCAAAAGAGATAGCAATTTTAAACCAATTTTGGAAGGGGGAAAACTTAGGAATTGTATTACCTGTACCCCTATTATGAATTTTGATAAGGTAATGGTTTTACCGTATAGTAGCAGAAATAATACAACTAAAGAAATTATGGTAAGAAATTGGAGGACATAGGTCCACAATTGAAAGTCTTTAGTGGTTAAGTTGGGTAAGGAAATTAGACTTTTATATAAAATGGGTATCTCAAAAACATCTTGGAAGAAAATACTGAGGATAGTAGTATGAACAGGACTAGGGAAATGTGATAATTGTTCATATTATCCATATATTTATGTAGGTAATAAAATAAATATTGTTAATTATCCCAAAGATATTTATTGTAAAGGTAAATACAACTGTAATATGGCAGTGGTGATATATTTAGCTTGCTGTAAGTCTTGTCAGGTATTCTGTGTAGGTAAAACAGAGAGACCTTGAGGCAGAGAATTTATGGATACCATTATAGTATAAGGAAAGGATAATAATGCCCTTAACAAATACTCTTTATTATGTGTTCACTTTGATTCTTTTAGGTTTTTTATAATTGAAAAGGTCTCCCATTCTTTAAAAGGAGGTGACTTGAAGATCTATTTGGAATATAAGGAATTTATAGAGGCAACTTTTATTGTAAGCAACTTTATTCCCTGCCTTGAATGATAATGTTTCTGTTAATAGTGTGTTAAGGTTACAGTCTTTGAGATCATAAGCTGTTTTTATTTATATGTACTTGTTCAAATATGTATTTCTATAAAATGTCAGTATTTTTATTAATAGATCATTAATGTGATATATGCCTTTAAGGAGACTATAGATTATTAATTAGGTCAACTAAAAAATTATGTCATTTGGTATTTACATAAATTAAAGATGATGATTTTATATGTTATTCTGATGAAGTCTATATGTTGAGGATGAAAGTGTTCAAAATTAAAGTTTAAACCTCCTCTTTCTAGTGTGTTTGGTGTTATTTTGTTATTAGTTTATGTTTGTAGTTTTGTTGTTTTTCAGTTTCTAGTCATTTTTGAACATTAGCATGGCATCTGGAATGGATGAGGTTACAGCTCCAGTGGGGAATATTACATTACTTTCAGATGGTACACTCCCTATGGAAAATATTAATGCCGAGACTTTGAATAACCCTATTTGGCTATTGAGACAACTCTATTCTAATTCAACAGCTAATTCCAGCAGCATACCAGTGAGACAACCCTGCAATATTCCGGCTGCTGAATTACAAACAACCAAGGGAAGGAAAGTAATGGCTGCTGAATCCAACAAACACCCCATCCATTTAGTGGATCACTCGACAATAGCAGTGCTATAGGCTTTCACGATTGATTAAAGCAATCAGTTTCATTTAATGATCAGTGGCAGAGTCATGGAGTAAAACTAAATGCCAAGAAATGCATAATAGCATCATTTGGAAAGTCATCCATCCCTGGTAACTATCATATTGACAACACACCCCTTAGAGATGACCCAGTAGTCAGGGACTTGGGGACACACATAGATAGTAATCTAGCCTTTGATCATCACGTGTGTACAGTGGTGAGGAAATCATTCTATGTTGCGCAACTTGTAAACAAAGGTATGGCAACTAAGTCCAAGAAAGTCATTGTTCTACTGTATTCGGCATTCATCAGACCTATCACTGAGTACAGTGCCCCCTTTGGTATGTATCTAACCAGGCATATCCAACAACTGGAATGTCCACAGAGGTTCCTCACTAAAAGAATACAGGCCATAAGTAACATGTCCTATGAAGACTACCTCAAGACCCTATCCCTATATTCTGTCTCCTACAGGCTTTTGAGGGGAGATCTATGCCTGGCATACAGGGCATTGTCAGACCCCACTCTGATAGACCTCCTGCATATCCACAAAACAAACAGTACCAGAATTACCCATTCTAAAGACTTAAACCTCACCTGTGATATAAACAGGACCTGCTGGAGAGATAGGTATGTATTCCAGAGACTACCTCATCTATGGAACAGGCTTCCCATCCATGTGAAACAGAGTTCCTCCCTAATCCAATTCAAGTGCAACTTGGACAATTGGATGGGAAACCAGAAGTTCATCCCTGGTTTGGCACCTATGTCTCTGATGCAAACAGATAACCTGTAAACTGTTCATCTCCCAGGCCCCTGCTTACACTTATAAAGGGTATCAGAACTCGTCCGAGATTTGGGATGCATGGCTAGGCTTAAAAAGGCCCTTGTGGTCATTAGCCTAGTAAACACCTATGAACCTATGATGTTGCAAGGGGAGATGAGGCAGACATGCATACTTCCCTTGATGAATCTTTTAATAAATTTGAGAGGAACTTAAGACTTTTAAACTGTTACAAATGGACATTGCCTTTCTTTGAGAAAGTATAAGAAACCACTTACTGTACTTCTACAAATTTCCTAATGTAGTTGTTGCAAACTCGGCATTCTTTCAGGATTTAGTTGATTTTATTTAACCGTTCTGGACTAGAGTTAATGTTGTTAATCGTCAAGGACAATAACCTACTATGGACAATTTCTTAAGGAAAATTAAGGACTTAGAAGTCTTTATCACAAATGATTTGCTGGTTCAAAGCATGTCTTATAAATTTGATAATATTGTTAGGAAAATTAAGAATGACTGCAAGATCAGTTATGAGTTTAAGTATAAAAAATTAAGAGATCTAAATGATTATGAAATAGGGAATGTATACCCTATGAATCATCGGGTGAGAACAGTTAATCCTAATGCTGATTTTAGGATGATGTTCCGCCTAGTGGGAGTAAGGCTCTGCAAGTTGATAATGGTGATGTGTTTGACTCCAGTAAACTTTTAAACACTAATGATTTTTTGAGTCCCCCCCAAATGAGACAATCGGAGTGGTTACCTCAATGCGACAGTCATGTAAATACATCCAGTTACATGAGGGGGACCACAACCCATCGAGCGGGGAGAATATATTAAATGTCAATGTTTCAGATAGTAAGTATTTTTATATAAAAGTTTAAAGATTTATAATTATAGTAATTTAGTGGTTGGTGTTACGTATGCTAAATTACTTAAAAAAGGTGTACTTTTGTTCCAGCCAGGAAATTTGTTTACTATATTTGCTTTTATAATTGAAAATGTTTGTTAGGAAAATTAATTTACAATTGTATTTGATGGAAGGACAGGACTGGGTGAAAGTTTGAAGAAAAAAGTATGCTTAACCCTCCTCTGTTAATCCTGCATTGAATCAATTTGAAACATTATGTGAAATACAGCTTAGGACTGTATTTGGTATGAATTGTTCAAATAAATATTATAATTTGACAAAGTAAGAAGTTAATTTATTAAATCACCTTAAAAATTATAGGACAATTAGAGTTATGAAATCGGATAAGGGGGATGGGATAGTCCTTTATGGCTACTATGTTATATAATCAAAAAATGTTCAGTTATTATGGGATACTGATAACTATATGGTAGTCTCACATCCGGAAGTTGAGCTTGCTTTTAATGCAATGGATATTGTTGTATATGATCTTCTGATATTGTGTGACAGCAAAGGAGGAATATAAGCATATGGTGATTCAGAAACCATTTATATCCTCTTTTTTTTTTGGTATTCTTAAGATACATAAAAATATAAATAACCCAGCTCTGAGACCTGTGGTAGCCTTGAGTGGTTCCAAGACAGAACGTATGGCTAAATGCATGGGTTTTAAGGTGAAATATTTCTTTAAAGATAAAATACATATCCTGAAGGGCTCCTGA
Source organism: Protopterus annectens (assembly GCF_019279795.1). Lineage (NCBI taxonomy): Eukaryota > Metazoa > Chordata > Ceratodontiformes > Protopteridae > Protopterus > Protopterus annectens. The sequence continues at coordinate 434,152,461 of NC_056746.1, read as the reverse complement.
ATTTTTCACAAATGATTAATAATATTCAATTTGAAATGGACAGTTTATTTGTCACTATTAATCTGAAAGATTTATTTTTGACCATACCACATGAGACTGCTCTGGAATGGTTTATGCAAGCACTTGCCTCTTTTAAGAATTTAACAGGGAGGTTATAAATATCTTTCAAATGAGTGAACTTGTCCTCTGTAACAATTTTTTATGCTTTGAACGCGAGATCTTTAAACAAATAAAGGGAGTAGCAATGGGGGCTGTATATACTAATATTCTAATGTGGTATTGGAGGAAACAAGAGATTTTTGAATCTGAATTTATGGAAAATATTACATTTTACTCTGATTTAAACTGATATATTTTTAATTTGGAAGAGTGCTATGGATAAGTTAAACCAATATTTACTAGCTATTAATTCATCAAATAATTTTTAACCTTTATTTATAGTTGGAATGAATCTAGTATAATTATTTGGATATAATATTATACAAGAATAAAGAAAACAGGAAATATGAATCTACAATCTATTTTAAATCCATATTTTCTAATTCTTATCTTTTATATAGTAGCCATCACCATTTCAGGCAAAAATATATTTTAGTGAACGGACAGATGGTGAGACTATCACGGATGGTTTCCGAACAAAGAAAGGGTTTTGGAAAAATTAAATGTATTAAAAAAGATGTTATATGAGAGAGGATACCCAATAAAGTTATATGAGGATATTGAGAAGGAAGTTATTTCCAAAAGGGAGACTAATTTTAAACCAATTTTGGAAGAGGGAAAACTGAGGAATGATATTACTGGTACCCCATTATGAATTTTGACATGGTAATGGTATCACCATATAGTAGTAGAAATAATGCAATTAAAGAAATTATGGTAAGAATTTGGAGAACACAGGTCCATAGTTATAAGTCTTTAGTGGCTAAGTGGGGTACGGAAATGAGGTTTGTATATAAAAGGGGTACAAATCTCAAAAACATCTTGAAAGGAAATAGTGGGGATAGTAATATGAACGGGACTATGGAGCCATGTGGTAATTGTTCATATTGCCCATATATTTATGTAGGTGATAAAATTAAAATAGTTAATTATCCCAAAGATATTTATTGTAAAGGTAAATACAACTGTAATATGTTGTAAGTCTTGTCAGGCATTCTATGTAGGTAAAATGGAGAGACTGTTGAAGCATAGAATGTATGATCACCTTTATAGTATATGGAAAGGAGATGTTATATGTCTTCATTTTGATTCTTTTAAGTTTGCTATAGTTGAAAAGATCTCTCCCCGGAGATGTTATATGTCTTCACTTTGATTCTTTTAAGTTTGCTATAGTTGAAAAGGTCTCTCTGTCTTTAAAAGGGGGTGACTTGCAGACTTAGTTGGAATATAAGGAATTATAGTGGCAACTTTAATTGGAAGCAACTTTATTCCCTGCCTTGAATGATAATGTTTCTGTTAATAGACTGTTAAAAGTTACCTTATTTAAGATCATAAGATGTTTTTTATTTATTTATGTGTACTGGTTCAAATATGTATTTCTATAAAATGTCATTATTTTTACTGATGGATCATTAATGTGATATATGCCGTTAAGGAAACTGATAGATTAATGAATTAGGCCAACTATAAAATTATGTCATTTGGTATTTTATATAAATTAAAGATGATGAATTTATTTGTTATTCTGATGAAGTCCATATGTTGGGGATGGAAGCATTCAATAGTAAACTTTAAACTTCCTCTTTCTGGTGTGTTTGGTGTTGTCATTTCAGTCATTATCTCCTTAGCTTTGAAAATTTCCTCCAGCCATGCTCTGCCTTCCCAGATTGGTAACATCAGCTCTGATTTTGTAATGAGCATAAATTCAAAATAGACCTCTCAACCTGCAGACATTGAAAATAGATTCAAAGGCCCTTGAAAAGTAAGTACATCCAGCCAAAAAATCGGGACAGCTAATTAACATAACATTTGAACACCAAATAGCACACAGCTCATAGCACTTCTACTGGGAATGAGGGATACTACTCAGGAAACGTGTTTAAAAAGGATACATATTACATTGTCGAACCGTAACAAGTTCAATGCCATATTGTCGAACCCATATGTTCGAAATTGGAAAAGTTTGAATGTTTCAATGGGGATTTCTGTTCAGTGTGGAAAGGGAAGATTTCCCTTTACTGCACTGTAGTGCAATCTTGGCATTGGTATATTTAAAGAGCGGGCGGGTGTGGAGGGGGTGCATGGGGGCTTGCCCCCCTGCTTACAACTGTCAGGTATTTTTTTTTCTGTTTTTTTTTTTTTGATGTTTTGGAACTTTTGAAAGTTCGACCGTATGGGCTCGGAATTTTGAAAGTTCGACAATGTAATATGAACCTGTTTAAAATATAATAACAAAAATGATGGAAAAATATAAGGACATTATCAAAGACAGTGTGAAATCTATAGACTTTAATGAACAATATTGCATAATTCTATTACACAAGGTCATTTATTTTTGTTTCTGAAAAAAGCTTTTTGTCAGATGTTGTCAGATGTTGTCAGTTGTCAGATGTGTGTCCTTTTCTTTAAATTATTAACACCATTAGCATGCTGGTCACACAATGTGGTTTCTGAACTAGACAGCTTCAAAAATGACGTGATGATGGGGATTCTGAAAAATTAATTGAATGGATAAATCAAGCCTAAAGATAGGGATATACCTACAAAAGATAGGCGCATCAGTGTAGGGGTAAATAAGACATGAAAATAGGAACACTCCTCCAAAATATGAGCAGTTGAGAGGTCTGATTACAGTAAACATGCAGTTCTGCAGTGTCAGCAGAAACAACTGTGTAATGCCCATCTCCCTACATAGCTCATCCATACAATTTGTCAGCAGACTATAAAAATGAAACTAGATGATCTGCATACTATATACTGTATGCAGAACAGCTATGTAGCATTTTGCATAAAGTATTAGTAAATGTGAAATTGGAATCTTTTATCAAAACAAAGTATATTGACGTTTCTAGAACAGCAATGCTTTATAAATTTAACAGAGAAATCCACTAAGCATAATTGCCTCTTTTTAGTGGCATCCTGAGTGCACTGCCTACTTAAGTGACACATTCAATATCACATAGTGGACAAATAGAGAGTTACAGGATCAAACCTGGGACTGCTTAAGTGACACATTCAACATCACATAGTGGACAAATGGAGAGTTAGGAGATCAAACCTGGAAGTCAATAGCCTTTTTGTAATGTTAACTGTAAGACCGTGCTACACATACACATATAAAGGAATCTACTTTGATTACTCGAGCCCCAGCTGCTTGAAATCCAGTTACCAGACTTATATCCCTAGGTATTTAGTTATTTTCTCATGAAATTCAGGAACTTACAGCCAGGGGCTCAAATGCCTGTTTCCCCATCCTCGCATCTGTCTGAGCAGTTGCTTAAACTTGAACGTGAGTTCAGTGTGACAGTTGCCACAGCAGTCACATGCAATGAAGGACTCATCACAGAACTGGTGATTGGAGAAGGAAATGGGGAGGGGGGACTTTAGGTTTAAGTTGGGGTGGAAGATTTTAGGTTTATATAGTGATCAAGGTTATGGTTAGGGAGGGGGATTTTATAATTAGGGAGCGAATCGGAGATTAGGTTTATGGAGAAGAAGGGAATTTTAGGTAGCAATTAGAAACTGATTTTAAGGTTAGGGTCAGGGTTCTGAGAGGGATAATTAGCTTAGTGGTACTGCATGTGAATCAGGGTAGCGGGTGTTAGGGCACTTGTCAACATAAGCAAGTGGCAGCAGGGAAGTGTGTCGCTAGCTAATGTTACACAAGCACTTGTAGTGGACCCCAAATAAAGAGCTATTTGTAACTGTTTCAGATACACTATTTACACAACAGCTGCACTCTAATCTCTGATTCTGCTAACATAGAATATCACAGGCACTCACACCCTCATCTTTATTTACAGCTTTAAAAAGCAATGGCTTGTTGTGGGGAAGTGAGATGGAAACCAAATGGAGTTCCTTCCTCTTTGTGTTCACTTATAAAATTCTTTTACTAAGTCAGACATCGGCACCAAATGCAGAGCAGCTGTGCACTTATTCTGCAGATTTATCTTGGGATCAGACTTAAAATATAAGAATAGTTTGTGTAGCTGTCTCATCTAGTAGATAAGCACATTTCCATGTAATAGTGTATTTACAGCCATAACTGTCAATAGTCTTGACCAAAGACTTACATAAACTTGGGACTCTTCACACCAAAATATAATTAGTTAGTAATACAACATAGTTCAAGAAATAACCTATACATCCAATGTGAACATTCAGCTTATTTTTTCTATAGGCTCTTAAGAGATTTTATTAATGGAAACTCCCAAAGTCGACACATTTTGGTTGACATAACAGATGAGCAACAGGTGTGTGAGATCAACAATCTCTGGGCCGGAGAATATTTCTCTTCCCGAGGACTGTGCAGTCTCAGCATTACTATAAATATTTAGCGGGGAAGCTGAGGGTTGAAGCAAAAAAAATTGTATTTTTCTTTTGCATGATCTGAGGTTGTGCTTCGGAACATGCACATAAGTGTATTGATCATTTATCCCTCAATCCGCATCAATGTTTTTAGTGTCAGTCTGCTGAAATTTAGATTAACTTCAAAGTCTCTACATATAGATAGATAGATAGATAGATAGATAGATAGATAGATAGATAGATAGATAGATAAATATACAAAACTTGTTATTTCTAATTTTCTCTCTTGGTCTGGGTCATGCCTGAAAAGGGTCTTCAGACCAGTGTGCTTACCCAAATATTGCTTCATAGATTCACAAGTGAGTACTAGGCTAGCTGCCGTTGAGGGCTATTTTAAGCCTAGCCAGTTTCCCTTTTTGTGCTTGAAATACCCAATCCCGTTTAGTTATAGACTGGCCTTACCCATCCCATGGTCGATATATATTACCCCTAATGAGAATTCTGGGATTATACCGTAGATAATTTGAGGGGACTCATGCATGGGATAAAGCAGTTAGGAGCTGCCTTTGTCCATTAGTAGTAGAGGGGGCAGTTCTGGGGTAAGATTTCTGTTTCCCATCCATAGATCTAGGTTGAGCTTGAATATGCATAGGAATGAACTTTGTTTTATGTGGATGGGAGTCTGTTCCTTCTGAGAGAAACACCTGCCCCTCCAAAGTAGTCTTGTGATGTTGCAGAATGTATTCAGTAATAGGTCAGAGGATGCCTTATGTGCCAGACACAGGTTACCTCTCAGTGGTCTGTAGTATGTATAAATAGCATGTAGTCATATATGTATGTATATATAAATAATATATAATATAAAATAATGCATGTAGCAGTATGTGTAAATATGAAAACATAAAAAAAATTTCACATTACAATAATTAAAAAAAAATGCAAAACAAAGTAACAGTTAACCAATTTTCTAAGGAAAAAAAATGTTGTCCAAGGTGGGCAGTACCAGCCAATATTGAAATGCCTAGATGTCATGAGGTTCTCAGCTTGTGGCATTACCCTCAGAATGCCTCTGGACAGCCTGGTATTGGCCGATGCCTCCCTTCTAGTTAAGTATTATTACTTACTTAGAAAGCAGACTAAACAAAGTAAGAGCACACATTTGCAGCATTCTAAGGAGCTGCATTAAGACACAGTCTGATAAACTAAGTGTTTTGTATTAATTTATGAAGTCTGTGTACTCTTCAAAACTAAAATGGTGGCATTTTCTCTCTTACTAAGTAAGACATCTAACATTAAACTAAAAAGAAAACTAAGAAGAACAATTCAGTCCAACAAGGCCATTTGTGTGGTCAAGAGAACTTCACAGGCTAAAGACAACCACAAAGCCTTCTACAGCTATGTCCAAAACTTCAAAGGCAGCATTCATCAGTATGCTGAACTGATGGGCAGTGGTGCCACCTTCACTGAGCAGAGTGATATAGCGAATTTGCTGGATAACAAATTCAGTACAGACTTCACCTCCTCCGCTCCCCTCCACCGCCACCTCATGAAATGCCTACTAGCCTAACCCTTCCAACTATTAGCAGGGCACAGGTGCTGGTGACACTTGCTAAAGCCAAGAACAAAACCTCAGTGGACCCCAACAGTATCCCAGGATGCCTCCTAAATAGCTTGGAACATAGCCTATCAAGACAACTTGAGTCACTTTTCAACTATAGCCTCAAAATAGGCTTTGTACCACAAGACTGGAGGACTGCAACAGTTATCCGACTTCACAAAGGTGGATCATCAACCTACCCAAAAAACTACAGATCTATTAGTCCCACTTGTCTGATATGCAAAGCCAAGGAATGAATTATTATGGAAATAATCAACAAAGACATAGGGTCATGCATATTAAACCTGGTGAACTTCTTTTAGAAGGTCACCAAAGCAATGGATGGGGGGAAATGGCTCATTGTATGCATCTGGACCTTGCTAAGTTGTTTAATGCAATACCCCACTTGGGTATAGTTGGCAAACTCACCAAACTGTGTATAAAGGCTTACATACCTCACTGGATTGCCAACTGGCTCACAGACAGGACCCAGGAAGTCAGGATTGTTGATACCACTTTCACTAAGAGACCAGTCATTAGTGGGGTACCTCAGGGCTTCATGCTGGGGCTGCTCCTATGTGACATCTGTTTCGGAAATGTCAAGTGCCTTTGGCTTGCCAAGTTCACAGATGTCTGCAAATTGGGAGTTATCACAGAATCCCCCAATGAAACAAACATCTTGCAAGCCACTCTAACACAGACAAATGACTGGTGCCAAAGTCACAGATTAAAACCCAATGCCAAGAAATGCATTGTAATGCATTGTGGAAAAGCTGACACCCAAGCTAATTACTCCATTGATAAGACACCCCTAAATGGTGACCCAATAGTCAGGGATCTGGGAACATATGTAGAAAGTAATCTGGCATTTGACCAACATGTGGCCAAAGTAGTAAGAAAATCATTCTATATTTCCGTATAAGTAAGGACATGTCATCCAGGTCCAAGGGAGTCATGGTGCCACTTTATACAGCCTTTAGACCCATCATTGAGAATATTCTCCCCTTCAGCATGTACCTGACCAGACATATGCACCAGTTGGAACATCCACAAAGGTTCCCCACCAGGAAAATCTGGGATATAAATACATTGTCCTATATGGATCACCTTAAAGGCCTGTCTCTATACTCTGGAATACAAGGCATCCTTGGATCCAGCTCTGATGGAACTTTTGCATATCCTCAAAATGAACAGCATCAGAACCACAAGATCCAAGGATTTAAATTTTGCTTGTGACATAAATAAGACATGTTGGCAAAACTGATATGTATCTCAGAAGATCCCCATGTTCTTGAACAGGCTCCCCACCCGTGTGAAGCTGAGTCCATCCCTAACCTTATTTAAGCATAACCTTGACCAATGGATGGGAAATCAAATATTCACCCATGGTCTGTCCATCATGTCTCTGATAGAAGCAGACAGTAATATTCAAGCTAATATACCCCCAACATAACCTCTAGAAACTTCCTAACATAGCTCCTGCTAATAAATACCCATGATACATAGGGGGGGATACAATTGGGTTGGATTGCACAGCTATACTTATAAAGGTCCTGGTGGTCATTATCCTAGTATTATATACCTATGAACCTATAAAACTATGAAAAGGCTGAATACAGACATTGCAATCTTAATGAAGAACTCTTATGTTTAATATATAATTCTCTGCAATCTTGTATTTCATCAATTGCAACATTTTAATAACCCACCATGAAAAAAATGAAAACAAGTAGATTATAAAATATCCATTGCCAATTACATAAAAGAGGTATTAATCATATAGTAATACTGCAAGTGCATGTCACACATTGTGCAATTCACTTTGTACTGTTAAATAAACATAACACAATGATGCATCATTGTTAAAAACTAGTAACAAAGAGCTCAGGGTGGCAGAGTAGAGCAGTTGTTATCATTGCTGAATTACAGTGCTTGGGTTTCAAGATCATTTCCTAGCTGAGATGTCTTTTCTGCAAAGTCTGTACATTCTCCCTTTGTCCATGTGGGGTTTTGGTAGGTGCTACAGTTTCCTTCCACATATCAAAAAATTGAAGTGCTCCTCCAAACTGCTTGTAGGTGATCATGTCATGTGAGAGTAAGCAAATGTATGTAGTGTGTATTACGGTGTGTGTTAGCACTCAGCACTGGATTACTTCTGCTTTCTGCCCATTTAATGCCAGGAGTCCCTATAACCCTGAACTAGATAAGTGGGTAATAAGAAAATTACAGAATGAAACATTATCTGTTCTTTTGCCTTGACATACGTGTTGATTCTACCAAATTACTAACTTTTTCAAAGCGATGTCTTAAGTGAACAAGGCAAGACAAGGCCCCACAATAAGATGAAACAATACTAATCAGGTCAACAAAAAATATTTTAAATAAGATGTTTAGTTTTTTATTGCACTCTCTTTAAAATGTTTAAACTGTTTCAGTTGACATGAATCCAAGGTGACATCTAAAATGTTGAAGAAATGCAGTTTGTACAGTATATAACAAAAAGAAAGAGCACTTACTGTTTTTTTAGCAGGTGTGGTAACTAGAATAATTTACTGCCTCAAAGATATTTTTAAAATGTAATTTCATTAAATACAGAAACATTAAACAGAGATCAGTTTAGAAACATGATCCCTACCTCTCAACTGTTCAGATTTTTGCAGAACAGCCAGATTTTTGACTCATGAAATTTGTGGTTTTCTGGAAAATAACTGATGAATGAAGTAACCAAATAATGGCACATGTTTGAATTTCAAACGTCATCATTCTGAAAATGCATGCTAACACAATACCTGCTATCCTGGCAACTTTCTAAGTTTATAAGAGCATTATTCAAAATCTGTCCATATTTTTGGGCCTTTGTCCCCCACATTATTTTAGGCTCTGTCTAAACTTCTTGTGCTAAGAAACTGAGAGGTAAGGAAACATCCACTCATATCACTTTTAGTTATAAACCACTTTACATTATATGGTTCATTCAGTACTAATTTAGAATCATCTGATGAGTCACAAGATTACTTTGACGGTGATAATATAAGCTTTCTGTCAAAAAACGGTGAAGTACTAGGATAGCATACAAAGACATTAATACTGAAGGATATAAAAGTACAGAATGTATCCAGTACATCTAATCCAACTCTTTCTTTGCAAGTTTTATTTATCTTTGTAAAGGCTGATGAATAAAGATATACCTGACCTGCTTAAAAACAAAGAGGGAACTTTCTAAGTTTATAAGAGCATTATTTAAAATCTATCCATATTTTTGGGCCTTTGTTCCCCACATTATACTGAGTATAATAACCCATGCAGCCATGAATGGCTAACAAAGTAAAGCAGAATAGCTTATGATGTGGATTGCATTAAAAAATAAACATGTACAGTCCTGTCACTGTGTGCACTATCTGTATTCCATGATCTCTGCCTTAGCAAGATTCATTAAACACAATCACACTGATGTCACATTGCAGTCACATGGACTGTACCTTCAGTTACTGCCGACGTGGATCACATACAGAGCACACATGGTACTTGGATACTATAGGATTTACTAGATTTACTAGATAGCCAGATTTACTAGACTGAAATATGATAGTTCTAGTCCTACACAGTGTGTTGTCTGCTGAAAGTACAGCTGAGTATGAAATAATGCCTGGGATTCATTAATGCCTACACTAACTGTATCCTATGTGTACACTGTTCTAAGTGAGCAGACAACACCAGCATACCTCATTCCTCCTTCCTCCTAATTTTAGTTTTCCTACTAATATTCTTGCAGCCTTAAATATCGAGGGGGTTTAATGAAGGTTACCACAAAGTGTATGCTACATGTACTAAAGGTTTTGCATCCAGGAAGAAAGAGGTAATTGTCTCCCTCTACTCTTCCTTCATTAGGCCAGTCATCGAGTACAATGCCCCATTTGGCATGTACCTCACTAGACACCTGCAACAACTGGAGAGGCCACAAATGTACCTCACAAAGAGGATCCTAGGCCTTAAACACTTGTCCTATATGGACAGACTCAAAAAATTACAACTATTCTCTGTCTCATATCGCCTACTTAGAGGAGATCTCTGCTTGACTCACAAAGCCATGTCTGACCCAGATCTGTTAGAAATGATACATCTAAAAAAATCCCAATCCCTCCGCACCACATACTCTAGAGACCTCAACCTCATTACCACAATCAACAGAACAAGTTGGAGGGACAGGTTCATAACCCAGAGACTGACCATGCTATAGAATAGACTTCCCATACATGTCAAGCAGAGCACCTCACTGTCCCTCTTCAAGAGAAATCTTGATGAGCGGATGGGAAACAGAAAAGTCACCCTGGGGATCACTCCACTGGCTGTACTCGACAGAGGCACTGGGAGCTAAGGTCGGGTGGCACAGTGCCAGGGTAATCCATTGGGCTAGGGTTGTAAAGGCTCCAGGGCCATTAGCCTAGTACACACATAAGAACCTATGAACCTATAAATAATAACCTGATTGTAGATTTAAAGATTGGCAACACCAGAATTATTGGAAATTCATTTCACAGTACAGGGCGGGCAAAGATGGAATTCTGCTCCATTAAAAATTAAGAAATCTGGTTCTTTCTCTGCTTTAAAACAAAGCTCCCTGTAGACTTGCTAAAATACAAAGAACTTAGAAATCAGACCAAAAAGTGTATTAATAAAGATAAAATAGACTTCTACTATAATCCACCCTCAGCCTTGAAATCTAACCACAAAAAATTTTGGATCTCATTAAACCACATGCTACATCCGGGTGGTCCCTGCTCCCCCAATCCTTGTCCTGATAAGATTCCCAAAGATACTGCCTCCACTTTCAACGCATTTTATTGACTCTATATCCAAACTATTTAACCCCAGTGCCAACTCATCTACCTTTAATAATATTTCAAACCACTGCCTATCAAATTCCACTCTACTCTCATCAAATTCCTTTTCCCTCAAATCTGTACCCACTAACTACATCAAATCCCTACTCTCTAAACTCAAATCTTGCTCAGCTTCTACCAGCAACATTTCTTACCTTTTCCTTCAGTTAGCTGCTGACTCTGTTGCTCACCCTGCATCAATCTTAATCAACTGCTCCATTTCACAGTCCAAATTCCCTTCCATATGGAAACGATTCTTCACCCTACCAATACATAAAGGAGGTAACTCCTCAGACATCACTAATTTTAGACCAATTGCCATCCTCTCCCCTCTCTCTAAGGTTCTACAAAACTGCATACATAAACAAGCTATGCACTACCTACTCTCTGAAAATCTGCTCACACCTACTCAATATGGCTATAGACCAAAGCATAGCATTACTACTGCCCAACTATCATTTGTTAATACTATATCCCTTGCTAGAGATAACAAACTCATCTCCTGCCTATTCTTAGATCTCTCTAAAGCTTTCGACACTGTCTCTCACCATCTCCTTCTGCACAAACCAACCAACCTTAACTTCTCCACTGCTACTTTGCATGGTTTTCCAGCTACCTCACTGACAGATTTCAAGCAGTGAAGTGGCAATCTGCACTCTCCTCTCCCAGATAAAATGGGTGTCCCTCAGGGTTCCATGCTTGGTCCACTACTTTTTGACATCTTCACTAATCTTCTTTATTCTTCCTGTCCTCAGTCATCACTGGTCCAATACGCCGATGACTCTATTCTTATCACTATTGCTGACTCTCCCTCCGAATTCATCTCTACAACACAGACTTCCTTTAACTCAGTAGAAAACTGGTTCTCTGATAACCAGTTATCCTTAACCAAAAAAAAACTAAGCTACTGCTTTTTCTTCCTAAAAACTACAACCACATTAAATCAACTTTCACAATCCTGTCCCTCAATAACACACATATCAAGGTGGAAACTAGCACTAAACTCCTTGGTGTCATCATTGACAACCAACTTAAATTCAATCTACACATTAACAACTTCATCAAGAAAACTCAACAGAAACTAGAGCTCCTCTACTGCAACAAAAAGTTTCTCACCAGTGAACCTAAAGTAACTCTCTCTTATGCCTACCTCCTACCCAGTCTATTGTATGGCTCTCAAATTCTTACTTGCCTCAACTCCACACTCCTTGCTAAACTTGAATCTGCCTATAACAAGTCAGGCAAATTTTCAGACCATCAAACTTACAAGTCACCTCACTGTCTCTCACTCAGACACCTTAACTGGATTGAACTACCTCACCAGCTTCTTCTCCCTCAACTCCAGATCATCCACTCTTTCCTTTATCAGCCTTCTTACTGTCCTACCCTATCATCTGTCATCTCCCACTAGTCACATGCTAGATCTCTCTGGAGATCTAACCTAGATCTGCTACAAATCCACAAACCTAAAACTAAGAAAGGATGTATTCTCTATAGCTATAATCCTTCCAAGGCCTGAAACAAACTCCCACTAGAGATTAGGTCACTTAAGCAACTTAGTCAATTCAAGCTAACCACTAAAGAATACCTGTTAAGCCAATGGACCTCCCTGTGTACCCACCCTCTTAAACAGCTTATCAACCCTAACTGCACACCTCTATTTGTCCCCAACTTATGTAACTTTCTGTGACTTTCTAGGCCTTGTCTCACATTAACTTCTCTATCCTGAGCACATTACATACATTCTTATCTGCATAATGTAAGATTTTACGTCTGGTGACAAAACTATTGTTAGTCCTTTTGAATGATGTAGGATTCTAAATCTGACAGACATAATGCTTAGTTTAGTATAGTAAATCCTTGTTTTTCATGTATATGTTGCTTTGAATATTTTCTGTAAACCAGTTGTTGATTGTTTACTTATTTTTGTAAATGATAATCTGTAGAACATGTGGAGCTTTTCTCCCTGGGCCTTGGCTGAAAAAGGGCTACTTGGCTCAGTTGGACAAACCTGGCCAACAAATGTAAAATAAATAAATAAAAACAATTTGGACAGATGGATGGGTGATACGGCATACAGTCCTACACTAGTAAGTGACAAACTTTTAGAAGGCTTTTCTAGGCTTTGAGTTTGAAACACTGAACATTCAACATCATGTTGCCTGCCCAGATCCACTGTCCCACCAAGATTTTACTGATTTAATTACTGTACTTGAGATATATTCTTGTCTATAGTTGCAAATGTTAATCTTTAAAACTAAGCAATGTAAAATACACTTATATCGTATTCCAAATCTCTCTGACTACTCACTCTACAGCAAAAAACATTTGTCTAATAGTGAGTGGTCTATAGATCATCAAGCATAAAGATCTTGCACATTGGGGTGCCCCCTGCTATGCATTTTACAAGATCCTCATTCTGTCCCTAATTAACTTCTTCTTTTACAAAGTCTACTCATTTTTATCACTTCTTTATTTTATTTTATTTCTATTATCATTTATTTTTAACATTGTTCTAGTTTTAAGTGTATACAGTCATCACTGATCTCTCTCACTAAAATTTCAAACCAAGCCAATGATTTGATGAAACCAGAAGGCAAAAGTGAATTTTTAAATTACCAGCAAAACAGGAAAACAAAACAGACATCCGTAAACTGTACCATAGCTCTAGAATATAAGCTGACACTAAGGATAAGAAATAAGCTGTAAACATTTCAGTAATGAAACTCATATAATCTCAGAAATACATCTACACCAATGTTTAGTTAAAAACTTATTTATTTTCATTTTTGGTTTGTTCTGTGACAAGCAATCATAGAAATTCCCACACTACCACACTTATTCACAATTAACCACTGCACGTAAACTCATATACAAGCCTTTAACTTGCCCCTCCCTCTCCTCCTTATTGACTACATACCACCCTAACAGGCCACTAAGAACCAAAAACACTATGATGCTGAAAGTTGAAAAACCTAACCTTGCATCTGGTCAAATGCTGTACTCTTTTACTGTCTCAAAACTATGGAATGCCCTCCCACCTTCTATTAGAACAATCCTGCTCTCTTTAAGAAGTCTCTCAGAGCACACCTCTCTTCTCTCTGGCAATGTACTTGTGCCAAAATAGTACCTCCTAACACCTGATCCACTACAATATCCCTCTACAATATCACTACTTAGGAGCTCTCTCTGACTTGCTGAATTTAACTGCTTATGCCTACAAAATTCCAACAAGTAACAATCAAAACTGCTATCCTACCTGACTAACTCCATCCTCAATTATCAAATTGTACACAATGTTGATGTGTAATGTTTGTAAATAACTTGTACCATTGTGTTTAATATTTATTTCCATGTGTTGTGATTGTATATACACTGTATATTGTGATTTTTCTTGTATGTACTATTAATGTTATGTGGAGCTTTTATCCCCAGGCCTCTATTGAAAATGGGCTCACCTAGGCCCAGTAGACTTTCTCGGTTAACAAATGCAATAAATAAATAAATAAAATATGCTCAACATTTTCAAACACTAGTGTAAGAAATGTAAGCTTACTTTACAAAGCAACTTGGCTGAGCACTACTCCCCTATATGGCCCAATCATAATTCCCATGCAAATTAAGACGTTTTTACAACACCAATTACAATCGACTTTCACTGTTCTTAAGAAACCACCAGTCAGCATGCTATGACATATACCCTACTTTTCCGTTATCCCTTTTGACAGAACAATACAAAAAGAGCTTAGAAAATTTACTGTTCAGAAAGATTTCTGCATCTGATGAAGCCTATGCAGTCAAGGCGAAAGTGCTCATGTCATGCCTACTTGGATGTTTTCTTTGTTGGACTAAAGCTTTCATGGATCAAAAAGAAATAAACCTGTAGAAATCATTCTGACAAAAGGCACTGAATTACTTTAACTTCTACAAACTGTTCTTAACTGAGTGATCTGCCTGGTACTCAAACATTGCCTCTGAATTAAGTTTCCCTTTGAGTTGGCTTTGCTGGTCCAAAACTACACTTGGAGTTGGGATTCTTACTGCCACTCACCAGGTGAATACTGTATTCCATTGAGTTTTAAGTAACTGAGATAACTAAGCAAAGAACACAACACAATTTATTACAGAAGTTTTCGTATCTTGATTTATTTCTTTATTAGGATTTTACTTTTTTGATGTTGCATTTCAGAGACTTCGAAAAACTTAAACCATAGGTTTAAAGCAAAACGGTAGCTCGAAACTTCACATTAAAAACAAAATTGCATTTATTTGAAGCGCTTTTTGTCCAGTAGTATCACTCGAACTTCTTCAGATAAATACTCATATACAAACTTCCCTTTTAAATACCCCTCCTTATTCTGTCATGTGACCATAGCAAAATTCTTTATAAAGAACACTCTTATGAAAGTAGCAAAAAATAAAGTACAGTGAAAATGTATTCTATACCAAATATTTCAAAACATAGTTAATTATTTTAAAACATTCATACAATGCCTGTATTCTACCGCTTAAGTTTTTTTTACTAGACAGTGTATAGAGCACGTATCACTGATACCTTGGAAGGTGTATGCATTCAGTCACACTTGCCATAACAGTTCCAACTGTTCCAAAATTACATTTTCATTGTACTTTATTTTTTACTGCTTTCATAAGAGTGTTCTTTAAAAAGAATTTTGGCTGCAAGCACTCGAGCATCCGGCACAACCCGCTCTGAAGACAGTGTCAGGTGGGGAGTTTGCCTGGGGTGCTACACCTGTCAAAAAGTAACGTAGGTGTCCTAAGGCAAACTCATGGAGGACATAAAACCTCCCATGGAGCAGAAGGGCAAAAGCTCACTTGATCTTGATTTTCAGTATGAATACAGACCATGAAAGAGGAGCTTCATGATCCTACTGGTTTTTTGACTTTTAAAGCAGGAGGTGTCAGAAAAGTTACCATAGGGATAACTGGCTTGTGGTGGCCAAGTGTTCATAGTGACTTTGCTTTTGATCCTTCAGTGTCAGCTCTTCCTATCATTGTGAAGCAGAATTCACCAAGCGTTGGATTATTCACCCACTAATAAGGTACGTGAGCTGAGGTTAGACCATT
Source organism: Protopterus annectens (assembly GCF_019279795.1). Lineage (NCBI taxonomy): Eukaryota > Metazoa > Chordata > Ceratodontiformes > Protopteridae > Protopterus > Protopterus annectens. The sequence goes on along the minus strand of NC_056746.1, from coordinate 434,136,429 downwards.
CTGAGACATGTTAGTTTTACCCTACTGATCATGTGTTGTTGTGATAGTCACCCTGCGCAGTATGAGAGAAACCTCAGACATTTGGTGTATAAATAAAGTATAAATAGTATATATATATATATATATATATATATATATATATATATATATATATATATATATATATCATTCACTAACAAAATGCTAACTGGCAAAAAAGGCACAAATATGAAACTATCAAGGAACTCTTTTCTACTGAAATGTTGACTCATTAGAATGGCTTCTACTGTAGGTACTAGGGGTTGGAGCAAATATTTTTCTTGCAGTATTTAAAAGTGGACTGAACTATATCCAACAAATTTAGTCAACTAATCCCAAAGGCTCATGTTGGCCAAATGTCATTCAATATTTTGAACTGCAAGCATCTCCATATCTATATATGTAACATCTACATCTCTCTCTCTGTTTACATATATCCATCCACAATCCCCTTTCTTCCAGTTTTGCACATGGGATTGGGGTGTTACATCAATAGTGACTACTATCATCTACAGCCAATGTTCACACTGCTGGGTGGCTAGCCATGCAGCAGATACACACACACACACACACACACACACACACACACACACACACACACACACACACACACACACACATGTAAAATATATAGATATATAAATTATAGATACAGGTAAATATCAATATACAGACACACAAAACACCCCCACCCACCCACCCACACACACACACACACACACACACACACACACACACACACACACACACATATATATATATTTATATAAATGTATGTATTCTTGTGTAATAGGTATGTATATATCTATGTATATACATAAATATATGTGTGTATATATATAAATATATATATATATATATATATATATATATATATATATATATATATGTGTGTGTGTGTGTGTGTGTGTGTGTGTGTGTGTGTGTGTGTGTGTGTGTGTGTGTGTGTGTGTGTGTGTGTGTGTGTGTGTGTGTGTGTGTGTGTACTTGTGTGCACAAATGTATGCATGTGTATGTGTATGTTTCAACCTGTATTTAAGAAATTAAAAGTACTTATAAGAAGACATGACTAAACGTTTTTGATAATAGCTTTTAAAGTTAGCAAAATAATTTGCAAGCCTGCTTATTTTACTTTAAATTTGAAAGAAGCATATTTATTCTGGATAACTAATGGAATCTGACTGTGAAACAGCAAGCTGTTTTTATAGTGAAATGAGTAGACATGGACACTGGTTGCCAGAATAGGTAAGGTCTTTGCCTTTCATGCTCATGGTACAAGGATTGATCCTGACCTCCACCCAATGGCTGTTTAAACTTTGCGTGTTCCCCCTGTGTCTCTTTTGAGTTTCCTCCCACCTCCAAAAAACATAACAATGTTTCTCACATACCTCTCAACTGTCCAGATTTTCACAGAATTACCAGATTTTTGCCTTATATTTTTGGTTTATTCTTCATAAAATGTGTGGTTTTCTGACAAATCATTGAGGATTGAAGTCACTAAATAATGCTAAATAATAATCATTTGAGTTTCAGACTTCATATCCTCCTTAAAAATACACAACTCGAAATCTGTTATTCTAGCAACTTTATAAGTTTACAGGAGCAATACTTAAAATGTGTCAATATTTTTGGGCCTTTTTCCCCCATTCTTTCTGGCTTTGTCCAGATTTCTTTCACTAAGAGGTTGAGAGGTACGGAACTTTCTCTGCACATCTCACACTCACCAAAGAATGGAGCTGTGCACAGAGAGTTGCACTGAATCGAGAGAGATGGTGACAGTTCACCCCAACCCCAAGTAGAAAATGGGTAAAAGGGGGCTGATGAGAAATGGCTGTAATGAAAGCATTTGTCAAAATGATTAGTCAGCATGCAATATATAAACATTTTTCTGTGAGGTATCTATGTGGATTGTAAGATACAAACTGCTTAGGACACTGAATATTGTACTGTTCCACCAATATTAGTGCCATTATTTAAGAGAGGATTACTACGAACATTTATTTGTTATAACCACAGTTCATAAGTATACCATGACTGGCACAGTGTTATTCTGATATTCATCTGACTTCACTGTAATAACAGTCATACTTTTCTGTTTCATTTTACTTTCAGAAGTAACACTACTTAATCTGTATCTTAGAGGTATGACCCAAAGACCTGTTACTTTTATTTACTCATGTATTAACAAGACTGGAAAATTGTCAGAAATGTTTAGATGGTAAACACAACAACTTGTTTTTCCAGCATAATAAATATGTGCTAATTAAAAGCAAATTGAAATTGGAATGAATTAATGAAATGTATTGATTTACAGGATAACAAGTTCAACTATATCGTGGAAAAGTAATAAATTGTTATAGGCAGCCTGATCAATTACTGCTTCTTTATAATTGCTTGTCCACATGTGAAAGAAAAAAGGCAGCAAAGCAGTAATAGATTTTTTTTTTCGGAGGGGGCTTAGTAGCACCGCCGTTTGAGGAAGCAAGGTAGATAATTAACTTCAATACTTCATCTGGAAAGCTTATGAACCTATAATAGGGGTCTGTGAATCACACCTACTGATCACTGTCACAGTTAAGAATATTTATTTAGTGATGATATTGCAACTTTTTAATGTAGGCAAATTCCCAAGCATATACAGTTGTTTTGTTATAGCATATGATATATATATATATATGTGTGTGTGTGTGTGTGTGCATGTATGTATATATATATATATGTGTGTGTGTGTGTGTGTGTGTGTGTGTGTGTGTGTGTGTGTGTGTGTGCGCGCGTGCACTTGTATGTATGTGTGTGTGTGTGTGTGTGTGTGTGTGTGTGTGTGTATATATATATATATATATATATATATATATATATAAATATATATATATATATATATATATATATATATATATATATATGTGTGTGTGTGTGTGTGTGTGTGTATGTATGTATGTATGTATATATATATATATATATATATATATAGGTTCATAGGTTCATAGGGTCGTACTAGGCTATCTGCCCTAGGGCATTTATAAGCCTAGCCAGAGTGTGTGTGGCTTTCACCACCCCTTAGGATGAGAATACTATGCCCTTTTAGGGTTTAGTTTACTGTGCTTCTGTCTAGTAGTGACACAGAGATGACCCCCGGGGTAAACCTACGATCTCCCATCCACTCGTCAAGATTTCTCTTGAACAGAGTCAGTGAGGGGCTCTGCCTAACATGGACTGGGATTCTGTTCCAGAGTGTAGGGAGCCTCTGGGTTATGAATCTGTACCTCCAGCATGTCCTATTTATTTCTGTGTTGAGGTTTAAGTCTCTTGTTCTTGTGGCTCTGATGGATTTGGATTTTCTGAGTTGGAGCATGTCCATTAATTCTAGATTGGACATGGCCTTGTACGTCAGGCACAGATCACCTCTGAGTAGGCGGTATGCGACTGAATAGAGCTGGAGTTTTTTCAGTCGGGCAGCATATGACATATGTTTAAGACCCTTTATCCTCTTGGTGAGGAACTTTTGGGGTCTTTCCAACTGCTGCAGGTGTCGGGTGAGATACATCCCAAATGGGGCATTGTACTCAATCATTGGCCTGATAAGAGAAGAGTACAGGGGCACAATGACCTCTCTTGATCTAGATGTGAAACCCTTCATGATAAGGTGGGCAATATAGAAGGTCTTCCTAACCACTTTGGCAATGTGAGTGTCAAATGAGAGGTTTCTGTCAACCTGGGTCCCTAAGTCCCTGATTACCTCTTCCGTACTTAATGTATTACCACCTATGTGGTAATTTGTCGGTACCTTGTTTTTCCCAAAGGGTATGACTATACATTTTTTGGCGTTCAGCTTAAGGCCATGGCTCTGGCACCAATTATCCATTTCTATGAGGCCTCTCTGAAGGATGTTTGTGTCCGCTGGAGTATCAATTATGGCGCCCAGTTTGCAGTCATCTGCGAACTTTGTCAGCTACAATCCTCCTATGTTTGCCTGTACCTCGGAAAAATAAATGCCAAACAAGAGGGGTCCCAGGACTGAGCCCTGCGGGACACCACTTGTGACTGGCTTAGAGTCTGACATAGCTCCAGCAACTCTGACCCTGTGGGTTCTGTCCTTGAACCAGTTTGCAACCCATCTTGTGACATATGGGTTTACATTTAAGCTGGTGAGTTTGTCTATGATGCCCGAGTGGGGTATTGTGTCAAAGGCTTTTGCAAGGTCAAGGTAGGCTGTGTGAACTGCCTTACCCTCATCAATGGCCTTAGTGACTGTTTCAAAAAAGTTGACCAAGTTCAAAAGGCAGGATCTGCCCTTGACAAAGCCAAATTGGGTAGGATCCAATGTCTGTAGGTCCCCAATGTCTTTGTTTATGAGTTCCATAATTATCCTTTCCATAGCTTTGCAGACCAGGCTCATCAAGCTTATGGGGCGGTAATTTCCAGGGTCCGTAGAAGCACCGCCTTTGTGAAGTGGGACCACTGTTGCTGTACGCCACTCTTTGGGTACGTATCCTGTAGTAAGGCTAAGATTAAACAGCAGCCTTATGTGTGGGTTTAGTTCCTCTTGGAGTTCATGTAGCACACAGCCCGGGACACCATCCGGTCCCATTGATGCTGTGTTTTTAGCTTTAGAGAGGGCGGCTCTCACCTGGGCATCTGAGATGTTAGGGAGGCTACACTCTGCTGGGATAGTTATTTCTCCTTTTGGGGGGAGGGGGAGGAGAAATTTGCACAGAACCTGTCTGCCAGAATGTTGGCAATGTCAGTGGGTTCAGTGTATTTTGTGTCATTTTGGACTAACTCTGAGCATATCTGGGAGTTTCCACCCAGGTTTCTAACATAGCTAAAGAAGGCCTTGTGATTGTCTTTTGTGTCTTTTGCGATTTTTCTCTCAAAGTTGGCCTTGGATGATTTTATGAGTGATCGTAGTTTTTTGCTAGTACTGATCAGAGATGTCTTCCCTTTTAGGGATTTTGCACTGTCATGTAGTAGCTTCCTCCTCCTGTTGTAAAGTTTATTTATGGCTGGGGTCCACCAGACCGGGTGCCTGCCTTTGGGGGAATGGGTCTTGGTTTTATTTGGGATTGCATGATCCATGCATTCTTGAAGGTGCCCATAGAAGGCATTTGCAAAGGATTCAGCAGTGTGGGTTGTGGTTTCCACTGGTCCAGGGGCCTTGAAGGATACCACTTCAGTCTTAACAAGTGTGAAGTTGGCTTTTGAGAAGTTCTTCACTGTGGTCTTTTGTGCAGGGGGTGGGGGTGGGATGTGGATTTCCAGTGAGATTAATTTATGGTCTGATCTTACCAAAGAGGGATATACTTCCGGTGTGGAGCATTTTGTCCCCATGTTTGTGATGATCAGGTCTAGTATATTGTTTCCTCTTGTGGGAATGGTGACTAGTTGTTCCATTGCATTTGAGTTTATGAATTCTAGGAACCTTTGGGCTAGGGTGTTGGGGCTTGAGTAATGTTCCCAGTCTATGTTTGGGTAGTTGAAGTCTCCCAAAATGATGGTATTTGGAGAGACATTCATACTCTTCAGTGTCTTCAGGAAGGCTGTGTGGGGTTCCTGAGTTTGAGAGGGTGGTCTGTAGCATGCTACAAACTGTAAGGCAGTTTTGCCTATGGTTAGTTGCACCTGGATAGTCTCCGATGCTTCGTGCATTGCCACTAACCTGGAGGTGTGGGTATCTTTGATGAAAATGGATACTCCCCCTCCTTTTGTGGGTCGGTCCAAGTTTTGGGGCCGGAAAGCATGATATGAGGTAAAACCTGGTAGTGCTGGGGTGCTCTCAGGAGCCTTGAACCAGGTTTCAGTCACTGCACAGACATCAATGTTCTCCATACTGAGGAGGGCTTCGAGGGCGTGCATCTTGAGGTTTAGACTTCTGGCATTGAGCAGCATTACCCTTAGTTTTTTTCCACTTGTGTTTTCTAGGGAGGTAGGTTTGTCATTTGAGCCTTGCCTAAAAAAGGCACTATGGGGGTGGCAAGAGCCTTGGCCAATATCCGGAAGCCCAGGGGTGACAGGTGCAGGCCATCCCTTGCGAAGCAGCGTGGCTTGTCAAGCATGTCATCCCAAGCAGACAGACATTGGATCTCCTTAGAATGACACCAGTAATTAAGCCAATTGGTAAAATTGATCATTTTGTCTTTGTACTGTGGCATCATTCTTGGTGAGGGTAAGATGCTGCTCAGGGTCAGGGTCATACTGGCCTATATATATATATGTGTGTATGTATATAAATACATAAATACATATACGGGTCTACTTCAGAAGACTGAAAAAACAAAAGACTGAATCCCAAAAGATTGAAAATTCATAATACTGAATGATGGGATTTGTCCCTTCTTCACTGCTGTGCGATCTTGGAATTAGTTGGTATATATAGTTAGCTTGGGGTGAGGGGGGGCACAGCTCCCCACATGAGGGGTGCATCCATAAAGAAGGGAAATGCCCCAGGCATTAGTGAACATTAAGGTAAGCACACTAAAAGTAGAAATAGCTTCATTAGGCCCTGGAGCCTTCCCAGCATTCAAGAGCACTTCCGATATTTTATTTCAAGTTCCCAGGGGCCTCCTCATGGGCTCAGTGCTATTTGTTCTAAAACAACAAAACTTTCTGTATGCAGCGGGCAGTGCAAAGTATGCGTATTAAGTGCATTTTTGTCATTTTCTTTTAAACTATAATCATTGTGCTCATATATCCTTCTATGCAGAGAATATTCAATTTCGCCTATGTAGAAATAATTACAAACATCACAAAATCTTAAATACACAACTGCTTTCAAGTCACATCTATATATTTGATTAAACACAAACAGGTAATATATAGTATTCAGTTTCAATTTAGTTCCTTCATAAATGTGAACACTGCATGTAAGCCCCATATTTCACCATACCCTTGCCCTTTCTGTTGCCCATATGGCAACTTTGCCTTAATGCTGTGGACACTCCAGGATGTAATAAAGTTATTTGTATTTACAAGATGCTTAAAATGCAAGCTGCTAAACTTTAATGTTTACTAATGCCTGGGGCAGTAGTTTTTTTACATCTTTGTTTATATCCACTTTATGCTTTACAGCTAGTTAGTTATGTTAACATTTCATATGGTTAGAAGCACATTTCATGTTTTTATTTGTGTCCTAAGCACATTTACATCTATATATATATATATATATATATATATATATATATATATATATATATATATATATATATATATATATAAGTTTATAATGAGTAATTGCCAGTGAGTTTGACTGAAGCACAAAACATCGAACAAACTCATCTGCAATTACCATTAATTTCCACTAAAATCTTCAAAAAAAGTAATTGTAAATATAAATCAGTGAGTTACATTTGTAATTGCCACATCTCTAGATATTAACTATACTAACTCCAGGATCTCACTTACTTGAAGAAGGAGCAAAGTCCGTAAATTATGTAATGGTGGATCTAATGAACTTCAGCCATTGCATAATTCATCTAACTGTACCGTAATATTAAAACACGTCATCATTTCAGCACAAGATGAAATGCAATCAGCAATAAATGACATAACAGTTGTATATTAAAATATATATATATATCTATCTATATATATATATATATATATATATATATATATTTTTTTTTTTTTTTTTCTGACAGTGTTATTTAAAACTGTATATTGTTAAATAGTAAATTGATTGGAAGGCATATGTAAGCATGTGACTTTGTTGCTCATGTTAGCTCTGATGATGTCCTGACCACTGTGGACAAATGCACTTAACTGTAAATATCCTTTATTGTCTTATTTCCTGTGCATCTTGAAACACCTGTATATTGTTGGTTATGTATTACTTTTTATATGCTGGTTGCTGCTTTCTGGGCTCTTGGGTTACTAACCCAGTCAATCAAGGACAAATAAACATAAAAAATAAATATATACACCTGGCATGTTTTCAAATACAATCTCTGGCACACGTTTGTTTATTTGTTTGCTGTTCGAGCAACTGCACTTGACCACCATGTTAAACCTTATATAAACATTATATAATCATTATGCATTAATCATTCAGAATGCAGTGACATTGTGTCGACTTCTTCATGGGTACGACCTACCCCTTTTTTTTTTGACAGCATACCTTCCCTCACAATTTTATTTTCCATCTCCAATGCAAGTCAACATTTATCTTTTACAAATATTTGTTTTAATTGCCCAGAAAGCAGAAGATGTTATCTAACAGCAAGTAGCTTCCTAACGTTTATCTCCTACCTCCTGGAGAGGACATTGAAAGAGAAGCTGAAAGACTAAAGCTGGGTGGAAGGGTTAAATTGTCTTTGGAGCAGCCGAAAAGAAGAGCAAAAAAGAAGAGGGAAGAAGGAATTCGTTATGGGTAAGAAAGACATTACAAACGGCAAAAATGAAGAGCTTACAAGAAATGAGAGAAAAGGCGATTGTTGATAATTAGCACCAAATGGGAAAAAAATGAAGGCAAAAAGGGTGGTAAAGGCAGCAAAGACCAGGGGAAAAAGAAACTGGCAGGTGAAATTAAGCAAAAGCGTAAGGTACTATATTGATACACTGGAATTAAAACATGTAAGGAACATGCTAGCTAAACTGAGCAATCATGTGAAAGATGTAAAAAATGGCATTTGATAAGGTGATATAACTTCTTTGTATGAGACTTTATAAAAGAACAAAATATAGAAAGGTATTAGGCTTAGTAGGAGGGAGGATGATCGATAGAACAACTAAGAGGAAGCGGAGAGGGAGAACTAAAGAAAGTGAGGAAGGAGAATGCCCAGGGAACTAGGCAAGATGTTATCCAAGGTTCTAAAAAACCCTTCATGTACTCCGACAGAATTTCAAAATTAAGTATTTGGCACAGTGTTTGCTAGTTTATTTTTCCTGAATAACTTCAAAAATAATGATAGTGGTGTCATGTTAAGTTAAAAGAGCTGAGGAAAGTTGGTGAAATTATACAGCTTCTTAAGTTATGGAGACCCTTACACAATGGCTTTTCATCATTCTTGTCCACAATCAACTCCTCAATGAGAACCAACATGGGTTTTCAGTTAAAGGAGGAGCCACATTATCCTAAGGCCAAAATGGTGCTAAAGAAATCGGTAACATCAATGTAGTATACTTGGATATCAGCAAGTTCTTTGACTAGAGTACTTACCATGGGTCACTGTGTAAAATAAATGGGCTGACAGTGAAGGAAACATGATCAGATGGACAGAGGCAGTGGTGGGACAAGGAGAATGATAACATATGGTACATGCTGTGGGTCAGTTCTAGGCTCTATGGTCTTTAATGCATTTGCTTGGCTATCTCAGCAATGCAAGGATAGAAGATGGAGGGAGAAGTAGCATAGAAGAGGACCTGCAAACAATGCAAGTGGGAGGAATGTGGCAGATGGTGTTCAAATACGGCAAATGCATTGTACTGCATCTAGGCCGTAGCAAACCCAGAAAGGTTGTAACAGCTCTGGTAATAGTTATAGGATGAGAAAGGACTAGCTCAAAGATGCTGCGCTGGAAAAAAAAATTATATTGGCAACCATCACTAAAGCATCAGTTAAAGAGTGAAAGGCTGTAGATGCAGCCAATAAATGATGGATTGCATACCTAGGAGGAGGTATACTGGGTGACTAGAGGAACGAACAAGTCATTCTTCAACTCTGCTGCATTTTCTTTAGGCTTCACTTGTACTGTATACACTGGAAGCTATACTGGGAAAGAGATTCAAGTTACTGAAGAGAATATGCAGGCAGTTTGGGGATAAAAGGCAGTAACTATGAAGAGAAGAATGGAAATGCTTTCCCTTGAGACAAGCAGAAACAGCCGTGATACGTCTTGCACAGAAAAAAATCATTATAGGTGACTGTTAAGGAATGGAACGAGAGAAAGGATAGGGAAGATGTGGTCACATACAGCAAATTAACAGCACAAAGACTGAGCAGCCACGAGAAAGTTTTTATTTTGTTAATCTCAGGAAGAACAGTAGAGCCTGGAATATACTTGGAAAAAGTGCTGGAGTAAGTAAAAATGTAAGAATTTAAAAGGTCAAGATACAGCTGGAGGAATAGGGTAGAGAAAGTGAAGGATGCAGGAACAAGGTGATAGATGAATAACTTAGACAGAATGTCTCCTTCTACCATTACTCTGACTGGATAACAGAGGTTTAGACTCATGAGGGGCATGTTACTCTATGCCAGCTATGGCATATCTACTGTACTTAAGCACTGCCTGTGACCAGGAAACAGTCAGCACTCTTAGCTTGAAGCTCTGAAAAATAAATAAATATCAGTGCTGTCTAAGCAGTGTATCTCATGCTTTATCATAATCATACCCAACATTGCTTTCCAAAGTTTTCTTAATTATGTATTTGTTATATAATTGTTTTGATTACAAAATGCTTACACTTAAAATACTTTAAATAAATAAATAAATATATCTTTCATTTATTTTTGCACCACCAAGAGACATGGCCACAGCCCTGCTGTTTTCAGTCATCCTATAATGTAGTACTTGTTTCTTGCTGTAAATAGTTCAACTTCCTAGAACTATTGAGGAAACTGCAGAATTAGACTGGCTTTGAGCTTCTTTTACTCAGGCTATTATTCTGTTTCATTAACGTAGATGCACATAGCTCTTATATAACTATTGTGAAAAACAAATGTTCTAAATTTCTCTTACTGTGGTTATATTACAACAGCCTAGCCCAGATGCCGTCCAGTTGATCCATGTCCATTTGGCATGGATTTTTAGTTATCTGTTAAATGGGAAAACCCACTGGAGTACTGCCTGATTACGTGACTTGCTCAGTCACACAGTGAATGAAAAGGAGGCTGAGGGACTCAAACCCTGGGGTGCAATGAAATATGTTAACAACTTCTCTCTACTAACTGCTAGGCCAGTTGGCATTAATTCATGACTGAGCCTTTCCTATGGTTAGAGCAAATGGCCGAGCAACAGTTGTTGGTTGCAGAGTCAGGGAAGATTGGTAGCGCTTCTGGTAAATATTTTCCACATAGAAATACACTGGTGCTTCATGGCTGGCCCACAGCATAAATGTTAGACATTCACTGGTCAGGGATGACTTAGGAAGAAATCCCTGAGATGAACACAGCTTCTGCCTGAACCAAATCTTTTGACTCTCAAATAAAAAGTATGTTGTTCTTTTTCAGCAATCCAAAGTTATGTTTGAAATAAAGGATTAGAAAAGTTTGACAAGTCAATTGATTTCAGGATTTTTTTACAAAGATGGCTTCATGAGTGTTTTGAGTGTTGTTCATCCAATAAAATGGACTCTCCCCTTTTGAATCTGACTCAGTCCATGGCAGTAAGTGCAAAGTATTCTCAACCATTTGTTATCTCTGTGAAATAAAGATTACATTTTACTGGACTTTGATTGACTGGACATTTTTTGTTGGATCTCATTTAAAATTAACTTGGTAAATTTGCATTGCAACATTTTTTACTGTTTGTGTTTGTGTACTCTCTTTTGCTAACCTAAATATAATAAATTACAATGATTTTTGACAGCTCTAGGTCAATCAACCTAACAGCTGTTTCTTGTTAAGATACAATTAGAAAAAGGACAGACACCCTGTCTATGTCTTAAAACACTCCTCGACACTCTTTTATGCCCCCCCCCACACACACACACATTAGCATTGTTTTAAAATATAATTTTGTTTTCCTTGTGTCAAAAGCTATATATCTATGGCTCTTTTCCACGCAGCATGTTTCAGTTTACTGCTTTGCCATCACGTGTCAATCCCCTTTCAAAGCAAATACTGAAAATGTAATGCATTTTCAGCACTGCAGCTCATAGTACAGTAAATATGTGACATGCATTTTTCCTATTGACAGAACCAGTGATTTCCACAAGACTGCATCACTGTATGTGAGATGAGATCTAGGAACACAGTAGCTTACACGTGTTTGAATCCAGTATCTGACGTCAAGTTATCTTTACTCAAGCCGTGTTCACTCCATGTTTACCTAAAGCTTTGATGCCCCCTACTGCTAAACTGTTAAATTACACTAGTTTACATTTTCCTTTTTCACTGAGCATTCCAGGCCTTTCTTCTGACCTTAATGTTACACTTAGCCACTATTTAATATCCATTCTTACTTATCTACAGCTATTCCATAGCTAAGGTGAAGCACAACATCAGGAATACCATCCTATCCAGAAATAGCATCTTATATTGGAAGGCAGAAATATTTATCCTTATAACTCAGTTCCATCCGCCAAGGTGGATCAAAGAACACAACTCTGTCATGCCCTAAAGCTTAGTCTCCTCTTGTTTTCTAAAATGTATATATTCTGTTATGTGATCTAGACTGACAAAAGTCAATAGCACTGAGGTTTTGATTTTAATGACGATATATATGCATTATGAAAATAATGATATTTTTAAAACAGAATAGTGCTTACAATCTCAAAATAATAAGTGCAAAGCCATATATGACTTACTTTCGCATTCAGCACAATTCTTTCATGACATTACATGACAACTTAAATATTCATGACCACGCCATAAGCTGCTTTGCTTCATTATCTTTCTGCGACATGTTTTCCTTATACCAAGAAGAAACGGTACAAAGCAGCTAAATGGACCACACAGGTAATAAATATATCCAGCAAAAAAAAACAAAGGTCCAAATGTCTCAGATGTCAAAGCACTTTATTCCAAATGCATTTGGAATAATGTGCTTTGACAGTTGAGACATTTGGACCTTTGCTTTCTTTTGGTGGACATGTTTTCCTTATAAAAGGTCAGTATGGAAAGACAGTAAGAATATATATAAATCCTACCATCTCATAAAAATTAAAAAAAAAAATCAGTAAGCACAAATTACAGCGTACGTAATGAAGATGTATATTGCAATAAAGTCACGAAAACTTATATAACCTAGACTAAATACATAGTACTGCATGCAGATGGGTGCTAAACACAATTCACTACTTAGCTACACATAGCTTGCACTATAGTTGTAGATACCTCACCCGAATATCCTCTACCCTGACAAGGTCCCTTAATGGTGCACGTTACCTTACTTACCTTCCGTGCTCTGACTATTCGTTGACAACGTAATGAAATGTATGAGACAGTGTGTAAGCCTACGGTACTTGTAAGTACAGGAACACAGAAACACGATATAATAAAGAGTGTTTGTGCTATCACTCTATTCTGAAGAAAAGGAATTGCTCTACAATTGTATTATAAGGTTATTTAATAGCTGAAATCTGTATTTTCCTGTCCCAGAAATACATTTTATGACTACCTGGGAAAAAAGCTGGAATGTTCCTGAAAGTCAGGAAGAGCTAACAGCTATGAATCTGACTTGAGTAACAAGTGCAAGGACATGTAGCATGAATGGAAATTGTTATAACCTGGTAGAGCAGCACAGGGAGATAAGGCTATGACCTGCTGCCAATTTTCATCCTTTAATTCAGTGTTTGATTCCCACCAGCTCTACTTTCGTATGATTTGACTCTGAACAGGTAGTCTAATCAGAGAGTTCAGACTTGTAAAATGAGACCGGTGTCTAATGGATCTGCCTGGTTTACAAATGAATAAAACAGGAGTAATTACAATGAAGAGCAGAAAAAGCAGGAAAACATCAGCGGCAAAGTTAACGTAAATACTTTTACTAGTATGTCTTCCAAAAGACAGGGCATTCACCTACAAGGATAACATATGTGTAACCCCATCTATAACTGGTAGCAGTGTGGATGGAGTTCTCCATACTGTATCACAAATATTCTGATAAACGCATCCAGCATTTGAATGTATGCTTTCCTATTAGGCTATTAGAGGTCTAAAATTACAAGAGTGAATACAAGGTGCAAACAGCTGCAAGGGTACATCCAGGCTAAGTTGACCTGAACAGCAAATATCTACTTTGATTAGATCCCAGGCTTCACTCAGAGGGAATTAAGTCATGTGGTGAGTGTGGATGTTAGTATATTGATAACAGGATGTGGTATCAAGCGGAAGACGTTGAGAGCATAATAGCAACATCTCATTTTTTTAAGTAGAATGATGGAACAATTGGAGATACATGGAGGCAAAGGAAGGGGAGGTTTGGATGCTTTTCCATTGTATCAGAAAAACAGAGTGTGCCACAGTCAGGATATAAAGAAAAAAAAAAAAGACATTTGAAATTCTAGTATACTTAGGAGCTAAGCAGAGTTTGCAGAGATCCCAAACACTGAAGTATGATTACTGGTAGTCATCATGGTTATTTTTTTCATTAAGTACATTATATAAAAAAAAGATATGAGATGTATCTTAGGAGTAAAAAGCATAAAATAATATCCATGTCTACAGTACGTCTGAGTACAGGAAGACAGAAAACGTATTGCCTGAAGACTTAGTGAATAACAACAGTATAAAAAGTAAAGTACAGCTCTGTACAGTTACCATAAATATAGATGTTCGAGTGTATTCATTCTTGCAGTCCTGACTTGTGAGATTTCCCACTGTGGAAGCCCTTGGCTGGCCAGACTACCAGAGAAAAATCTCCCGCCTCCTACAGCTGGCACATGCCCTGTCTGACGTCAGTACGCTAGGGTATAAGGGGAGTCAGCCTATGTCATGATCTCAGTTTTTTCTTGCCCCCTGAATGTAGGAACCCCCTCAGAGATAGAACTCAGAGCCAAGGGTCTTTGTCAGAGAACCTAAGCAAGGAAATAGGCAAGAGGAGGGACCCCTTGACTATAGAATTAGTTTGTCCAAGCCTACCCTGTAGGGAGGGAGGCAGGCAAAGAATACTGCAACAGTAAATACATTTGAACATCTACATTTATAGTAAGTGTACACAATGGTACTATGTTCTTCATGTTTCACTGTTGCAGTCCTGACTTCTGGGATGATTCCCAAAGCTGAGAAGAATGGTAGAAGGAAATTTAAGGAGAGGAAAGGGTGCCCTGTAAGATGTCAGTGGCAAATCCTGCCCTGGATTTGGAGAAGGCTGATAAATGATAATGTTTGGTAAAGGTATGCACCAAAGACCAGGTAGCAGCCTCCAGGATGTCCTTGGTGGGTACCCCTTTTAGAAGGGCAGCAGAGGCAGCAGTAGCCCTAGTACAGTGAGTCCTGACAGCATCAGTTGGCATCTTGTCTTGATGGCTGTAAAAAAAAGGGGATACAGTCAGAGATCCATTTACAAATGGTCTGTTTGGAAACTGGTTTCCCTTCAGAATTGGTGGCAAAGGCCACAAACAACTGGTCTGATTTTCTCAAAGACGTAATTCTGCCAAGATAGTAATGGAGCTGCGTATGTACATCCAAGGAATTAAGAATTATTTCCCTTTTGTTTTGAGATTTGGGGAAGAAGGTAGGCAGATGTATGGCTTGATTAAAACAGATGTCTATCACCACCTTGAGCATAAAGGAGGGATTAGTCCTGAGAAAGACTCTGTCTGGATGGAAGATGAGGAAAGGTTCCACTTCCATGAGTGCCAGCATTTCAGAAACCCTTCTAGCAGAAGTGATAGCCAAAAAGAAGGCAACCTTCCATGTCAAGAATTTCAAGTCAGTGGAAGCAACTGGTTGAAACAGTGGAATAATGAGATTTTCCAGAACAAATGTCCCAGGGTGGGGCAGGAGGTCTTCTGGGTAGCCTGATGTAGATCACCCCTCTAAGAAACTGCTTCATGAGAGGGTGAGAAGGGATGTGGGCTGATATAGCAGAGGCATGAATTTTTATGAAGGAGTAAGACAGGCCTTTGTCAAAGAGATTTGCCAGATAAGGACAGGATGACTAGGATCATGGCTAGATGGAGATTTTAAGCATGCTGCCCACACCAAAGGGAAAATCTCTTCCATTTAGCTGAATAGGATTTCCTGGTGTTGGGCCTTCTGTCCACTCTGAGGATGTCTTGAAACTGTTTGTCTAGGATTGGATCCCTACAGGATGCTAAGGTATCCTCCATGCTGATAATTTGGGAGTCCACAGGTTGGGGTGAATGATGTTTCCCTTGTTCTGTGTCAGAACATCTAATCTCTGCAGCAGCTGCCGTGGTTTTGTGCTGGTTAAGCTGAGCAGCAGAAGGTACCAGTGCTGCCTGGGCCAGTCTGAGACTATACGAGTCACCCTAGGCACCTCTTCTCTTATCTTCAAGAGTATCCCGGTGAGCAGAGGAATTGGAGGGAAGACATAGATGAAGAAGCCTGTCCATGGGAATGAGAAAGCGTCTGTCTTCCAGACTGATTTTATTTTGTCCCTGGAGCAGAACCTTTTCAATTGAGCATTTCCCCTGGTGGTGAACAGGTCTAGTTGAGGAACTCCCCCCTTTTTGGCTATGCTGAGAAAGGTTTCCTGATGTAGTTGCCATTCGTGGGGGTCTGACAAACTTCTGCTGAGGTGATATGCTAGTTGGGTGTGGACACCTAGCAGATATTATGTCAAAAGGGTATTCCCAAGGAGTGTGCTGCTTGCCAAACATCCATTGCTAGGCAGCAGAGATGGTAGGAGTGAGTTCTACCCTGCTTGTTTATGTACCACATGACTGTGGTATTGTCTGTTTCCACCACAAGCACCCCTGGTTTCCATTTCTCTCTGAAGGCTAGTAGGCCTCTTTGAACTGCCATAAGTTCCTTTAGGTTTATGCGTTTGTCTTTAAACTTGTGGTCCCACTTCCTTTGTATCTAAAAGTGGCTGAATTCTGCTCCTCAGGCTACTTCTAAGGCATCTGTGGTCAGTGTTTGCTCCTGGATAAGGAATCTGAAGGGGAGACCTGGGTTAAGGGCTCACCATGCAAATTCCTCCTTGAGGCAAGGAATCATTTTGATCTTGGCTGAGAGGAGCTGTGCATGCTGGCATCACACATTATTGAGGTACCACTGGAGTTTCTTCATGTATAGCTTTGCCAGAGGAATCATGAAGATGCAAGAGGCTATGTACCCCAGTGCCCTGAGGCACTCTCTGGCTGTGAGAAACTCCCTGACCATGAGTTTTTGAAAGTACAGAGTCAGGAAGGTGACCTTGTCCAGAGGTGAGAAAGTCTTTTGGAGTGAAGAGTCCAGTAGGGCCCCTAAGAACACAATTCTGGTTGTGGGGTCTGTTTGGGATGTTTAATGATTTATGGTAAACCCCAGGGAGGTTAGGAGGTTCTGGGTGAACAGCAGGTCTGAGTTGAGCCTGGCTGATAGTGCCTGGTACCTGCTCTGAAGCGCAAAACACTTCTCTATGATTCCTCTATGGGAATATGCAGGTATGCATCTTTTTGATCTAGGGTAACCATGAAGGCCTTTTATGAAATCATGGCCAAAAGTTTTTGAAGGGGCAACATCTTGAATTTCGGGACCTGTAGGAAGAGGTTGAGGACAGACAGATCCAGTATTAGTCGCCATGTGCCTTCCTTCCTGGGAACAAGGAAAAGTCTGGATTAGAAAACCTATCCTTTTTGGTGTTCTGGGACTGTATCCACCAAGCCCTGGGAACACAGCATCCCTATTTGGGAAAGAGCCTCCACCCTTTGGTTTGGGGGGGGTGTCCCGGAAGCCTGATGGCTTCAAAGGCTGCTTGAATTTGAGCTTGTAGCCCCTTGAAATAATGGTTAGAACTCATTGGTCTGAAGTAATGAGGGACCAATTCCACTGGAATAATGCTAGCCTTCCTCCAAGTCTAAGAGAGAGAGAGAGAGAGAGGAAAGAAGGGAGAACTACCATGGAAGGGTCATGACTGTTCCCTGCCAGGGGCCTGTGGTCTAGAACTCACTGGTCTAGAGGTTTCGGAGTGCCATTGCCTGGGCCTTTGGTGCTACCTCTGGCTCCTTTCCCTATGTGGCTTTCTTCGACTAGCCTTAGATTGGGGGGAAAAGGACCAATGCTTAGAAGGATAGTTTCTGCTGAAATGTGAGGGCTACACCTGCAGGAAATCTTAAACAGTCTGCATAGATTTGGCTTTATCTTCCATTTTTTTAGCACAGCTTCTGCTTTGGGGGCAAAAAGGAAGTCCTTGTCCAAAGGGGCATACATGTGAAGTGATCTGGGAGGGACTGCTCCCTCAGTAAAGCATGTCTTCTAATGACAGAGCCTGTAGTTGCAACCCTACTGGAGGTTTCCACAATATCATAACCACAGCAAAGAGAATGTTTTACTACCTGGGAGCTGTAATTGCAAAAGTCCAGTAACTCTTTAGAGAGACCTGTGTTCTCTAAAGTCATAAGCTTCTGTTTCATCTGATCGAGTAAGGTCTCCTGATATTTTATCATATGAAACTACAGAAATGTAAACTCTATCTAGGGCCCTGCTTTCTTTATCTGTAGGCAAAGGATTTCTGGAGGAGCTAGGGGCAGGCAGGAGGGAGTCTAGCTTCAAGGAAGAGCCCTGAAATACAGCATCTACAACCACCAAAATAGGTGGGATGGTGAGGGGTTTGTGATCTGGAAGGTTGAGAAATTCCAAAAAAACTTTTCTTGGACTGGGGATAATCCTGGGCTTCCCAGTGGAAATGCTCCCTTAAAGTGTGCAATATTTCCCGAAAAGATAAATCCTCATGGGGGGGGGGTCTGAGTCTTCAAAGGATGCCATGGAAGACCCCTCTTCAAAAAGAGAATCCTGCTGGTCAGAATCCTCATCTGACTCAAAGGGGTCAGAAAGGAGTTCTGGGAGGGGAATCTCTTTTTCTTTTTCCTGGAGTGGATTCAGAAGGGGGCTGCCTGCTTCTAACAAGGGTAATGAGGTCTTCTGCCAGTCTCATAAGGTCCTGCTGATAGGCCTGTGTGTGGGTGCTAGTAGGTCTTGGCTGAAGCTGGGAGACAGCCACTTTCTTCATAGCAGCTCTTGTTTTAGGCCTGGAGACATCTGAAGGAGGATTGCCATAGTCAGGGTCTGGCACCACGGACCATCAGCTGTGCTACTGTCATCAGAAGCCAAGACCTGCAAAGCAGTCGTGGCCCAGCTGATGAACTGAGTCCTAATATTTGGGCAGAAGCCGAGAGAGCTGAGGGCATATCTGATTTTGAACAGTTCTCAATAGAGACTTTTGCCACCACCTTGGTTGCTGAAGGGGGCTGCAAAATCTACTCACCTTCTTTATCAATAATAAGCCTGGAAGGACTGGCCAACAGTGATCGGACATTGTCCAAGGCCCTAAGTGGGGTGTTTTCCTTCTCCCACTTACGTGTAGGTAAATCAGCTTCAGAACGACTGGAGGATGCCATAACACACTGAATGCTTGATGAGTTACTGAGATGCCTAGCTAAAATATTGGCCCTACGTCAAAGAGTTCTAGAATTGAAGTGGGCACAGACACAACAGTTGGGAATGTTGTGATCTGGGCCCAAACAAGTTACACAAAAAAAAATGGAAGTCTTGGTGTAGAATCTGTTTACCACAATGGAGACAATTATTGTTTTTTTTCTGACATTAGGCAAAAAATATAGAAAGGGTTCTTTGGTGTGTACTGACAGACACCCTGACTGAATCTTTGCTTTGGCTCCAACGGCAAAAAAGAACTGAGATCATGATGTCGGCTGACTCCCCCTTATACACGAGCGTACTGATGTTGGAAAGAGCGCCCACTGGCTGTAGGAGTAGGTAGATTTTTCTCTGGTAGTCAGGCCAGCCAAGGGCTTATACAGCAGTAAATCCCACAAGTCAGGACTGTAACAGTGAAACACGAAGAACATCTGTTGTTCTGACATCTGCAGTATCAGAGGGGAGAAGGAAATAATTAGCTCTATCCAGGTTGTATTTTTTGACTTTTAAAAGATGTAATCATAGGAAAAGGCTGTGTAATGGAGACGATATCATAACTTTCTCAAAAAAAAATATTTATTATCCAGTTCAGAAAAGATATAAGTAGATTGATTGCATGCAGCCCTTAGCTTATACTTACTTGCTGTGGACTTGTTAAAATATAACTCATCAACACTTTAAATTCTTCCAGCTATTAAGTTAGGAAACATATTAAATGGACTTTCTCAGAGTTTTTTTATTGTGATTCTGGTCTTTGTTTACACTTCTCATTGTACCTTTCTGAGCATGCTCTAGCTTTTGTTTTCAGGGTTGGGGAGGGATGGCTGTAGGAGTTCAAGCTCTTTATTGCTATTGACACCAGTGGAGCAGTACATTTAGATCAGTTGCATTAGGACATCTCTGTGGTGCTGAGGAACAATACTTGGCCACAACTCCAGTCATTTAACTATTATCAGTGAGCCAAGGCACAGAAGGAGGTATGAGAGAGGGAGGCTGGATTATTGCTCTTAGATTACCCATCCTGGAGAGAAGGTCTCAGATTAATCACTCTGTTTTTAGGGTGTCACATTTTGGGTGGTATGTTGCTGGCTTGAACATAGGAAAGAGCAGACATTTCAGTCTTATTAGGCATGTTTATGCTGTAACCAATGCCCATGCTTACTGAAACACACACAGCCATACAGAGACTGCAAGTGCAGGCTTTGCTTTGGCAATATAGGTTCTGCCTGCTAGGGGACAAGGAAGTAGGACATAACATAAAAAATTGTGGCAGACAGCAAAGATAGTGATTTCCTTTTCCCTGAGACAATGCAATTTGAGTTTTATTCCTGGAAAAAAGCTCCCTTACAAGGTGACTAGTTGTCAGAACTCTAAACTGTCCAAATTTTTGCAGACCATGTTCAGATTTTTGCCTGATATTTTTGGTCTGCTCCTCGTATATTTTGTGGTTTTCTGACAAACCAGTGAGGACTGAATTCACTAAATAATAATAGACATTTGAGTTTCAGACTTCATATTCTTCAGAAAATGCAAGTTAATGCAAAACCTTTAATTCTAGCAACTTTTCAAGTGTTTAAAAACAATGTTTAAAATGTGTCCCTGTTTGGGGGCCTTTGTCCCCCCATTATTTTGGCTTTGTCCAGATTTCTTGTGCTAAGAGGTTGAGAGGTATGCTATGTGTCAAGTGCTGTAGGAGAAGAAGAGGAAAAAATGCAAGTGTGAGCACCACTAAGGAAAAATAGGAACAATTGGGCTTCAGCAAACTACACACAGAAATTGTATAAGGAACTGATGCAGCAAGAAAATGTATTTATTTTTACAGCTAAGTGAACACAACCACTACCCCCAACTTTCAATCATAAAATGAAAGAAGGGAAATATGAATCCATTAACAAGACTGGACTGAAATAGGTACAGATTAACAAACCATACAATGAAGGGATACAGTAACAATAAGATTAGATATATTAAGATATCACTTGTCAACATAAATTACTTCAGATAAATGCAGTTCAGAAACAATACAAATGGCAAGAGATTGATCTGATAAAAATAACACATCCAGCAAACTGCAAACCAGAAAACTGGTTGAAAACTGTAAACAGTTGACACCTGCAGTCTATTTGAATTAATTGCATTTGAAAAGTACATACTTATTCTTTGTTGTTTTTTAACTCTTTAAAGGCTGTCTTGAAGGTGGCAAAGATGTGTTTTTTTTATTTCCACAGAAAGGGAATTCTACTACTACTACCTAAAAATGAAAAAGCTGTAGAAAAACAGTGGAGTTCATGAAATGAGATTATAATAAGGTTTTCTAAGTGACTTCTGGATCTATGGAATCTTAGCATCAGTTTTTAACTCGGCTTAGCCCTTCAGAGAACCAGAAGCCAGATTCTCTCGCCTAGAGTACGGCAGTGGTGCTCAGTGCATGGAGTTCAGTTTAAGAATCCCATGCTTCATTTTCAATTCTTTTCTTTGCTAATATTGTCATGGCATGGTGGAGCCAACATCATTTAAAACACTACCATTTGTTCACAAAGGTTGTATTTAAAAAGCACAGTGATGACTTGACTTTTATTTGGAAGGGTGACAAGGGTAAGTTTGAATAATTTCACTCATTCATTAATGAAAGTACCTCCTTACTTAAATTCACCATGCGTGGTTTTGGATATCTCCTTAAATCTGGATGGCAAGAACCAGGTGGTTAGAAGTAAAATCTTCAGAAAAGACACCTTCATCAACCAGTATTTACACAAGAAGAGACAACATTCTTATTACATGAAGAAAGGCATTGTGAAAAGGCAATTTATTAGACTTAGTAGGTTAACCAGCGATGATGACATTTTCAAACAAGAATTGGTCACCTTCACCTCGTGGTGCTGCGGTAGCATTCGCCTCACAGTAAGATGCTGTCCGGTTCGATTCTCAGCTAGATCGTCTTCTGCGTGGAGACATACATGAATAGGCATACCTTCGTTGAAGGCTGTGCATCAGGGCTGGCAACTCGGCACATAAAAATCTACTGCCAATCATTAGCAGACCGGAGTTCCGCTGTGGTGACCCCTAACCGGGAAAAGCCAAAAGACACAACAACTTCTTTGTTTCTGGCAAGAGAATATGACTTAGATTGGTTAACTAAGATCCATGGTAAAGTTTCATTGCTCAGACTTAACAAAGCTAAACCTATCCAGGGTAGACTTACAGCTGATCAATCACAGAAGATTAGTTTCAGAGGGGCATTTCCTCTACCCATTTCAGTTAATATGTCCTTAATTAGGAACACGCTGTATGACAATCGGAAAAGTATTTTGGAAAATGGCAATCTTGTCATGGTTTTATAAGACCATACCCTCTTCACGTACAAGAGGACATATAACATTAAAGGCTTGCTGGAAAGAAGCCCTTCCACAGCCCACATCGGACATAACATACCTGGCACTTACAAATGTGGTAAGTGCAAACAATGTTGCTTTATCAGCAATACTTCCTTCGTATTTGTCAAAGCCCTTAATTTAATAGACTGCTGTACTGACAGACATGATTGTAATTCACAAGGAGTGGTATATTTAGCAATATACGATTTATGCCCCTGTTTTTACATGGGAAAGATCATTAGGAAATTCTCACAAATAATATATGAGCACACACTTGCTATTAAGATGACTAGAGCAATGCTTTGACAAAACATTCTTCAGACTGTTTACTTTCTAAACAATTTTTGTGTTTTGTACTGAAAGCCTTCAGCCTCAATGAGTTCACAGAGAGGTATAAGGTACAGTTTGAATGCCGTGAATCTTTTTAGCAGATAAAATTGAGATTGGACAAATATCCAGGTTTAAATGATTCTGTTAACACCAAGTGTTTTCTGTTAGTGCAGAAACTTTAGCAGCAGATGTCATTTTGGTACTACAGGTTTGTTTTAAGTATATTCTTTGATACATTTGTTTCTGCTATTTTTAACAGGGTATCCTTAATTTTAATCAACACTGAGTTAAATACTAGGCATATTCTTACAACAATTGCATTTTCATAGTGTTTCATGTGTTTGACAAGTTTAGAAGTGAATTATCATACTTCTGTACATGTTTGATTTGAAAGTGATATCAGCAAATGCCAAAAGCTACCTTGCTGTGCATTTATAGTGCAGCATTAAGTTATAATGGAGTGATAAGATGGAAGCGGTTACAACTTCCAAGATGGCTGCACATTGAAAAGCAGTGATGAGATGGAAGTGGTGACTACTTCCAAGATGGCTGCACATTGAGCAGCAGCTTATTTCTGGCTCTCCCAGTGTGAAAAAGGAAACTCAGCAGAGATGGCCAGTAGACTTGCATTTATGGGTAAATGTCAGTAACTGGAAATTACTGGAAAATTAAGGCCATAAAACTGTATGTTACTTTCCCATGGTGACAATAAATACTGCATGGTGTGTCACATGTAGTGAAGAATGGCAGTGTTGGTGATGTGGCTGGAGAAGTTAACATCTCATTGGATGCTACAAAGTTAGCTTATTGCACTCTTCACTAGCTGTCAGATGCATAGATATGAGTGTGCCTGCCTTGACTTGCTGATCCCAGCAGAGATTATACTCTGTGTGTGTGTGTGTGTGTGTGTGTGTGTGTGTGTGTGTGTGTGTGTGTGTGTGTGTGTGTGTGTGTGTGTGTGTGTGTGTGTGTGTGTGATCATGTCCCCTAGTGCAACAGAAGTCATCAACAGAATGTTGTCTATAATTTGTCTCCAGCTCTCTCAGTCCTCTGCATACATTCTTGTATGGCATTCACAGTCTAACAGAGGCATGCAGTTCTTCCTTGATATGGTTTATCAGGACACCTGCTACACCATATATTGCTGACCCTCCATGGTGTACCTGTCTCCATCACAAATAAGCTGTAACAACAAAGTATATGTAAGCAGTTACCATACTTGAGGCAAAAATAGTGCACCAATTTTGCATTAAACAGAACTTGTAACTATGAACAGTTCACAAAGCTAACTATGAATGGTACAGTAATGTAATATAGAATTATATGAAAGCAGTGTTACAGTACCCACCCAGTATAATCATGGGAGTTGTGCTTATATAGTGCCTTCAAACCAGTAGACTGTGCCAACCAGCTACCACGTATCTGTGCATTTCACACACACAGATCCTAGAACTTCATGATATGCAACAGTACAAATTAAATAGTTTTTGCTAGGGGGCTTCACCACCAGACCATCATTTACTAAATATAGTGACTTAAAGGTTGTTCTACCTCTTAGTAAATGAAACACTTAGTTTTATTGACCAATCACATATGTTTCCTTTGTGTCCTAAGGTAGTGTAACCTTGAAGCTAGTATATGTAGTATGCAAGAAACATGATTTGGATTTCCGTTACAATATTTTCATTCTGACCTTGAATACATGAAATCAGTTATATGGCACTTGATTGCATGTCCATCATTTAGGGGTAAGTTTCCTGTGTAAATGTTTCATCTCCATAGTGATACAATGTGGTGTCAACTTCCATTGAACAGATACAAAGCAGTGATCACCAGTAACCTCAATATGATATACTTGTGTTTAGAAATACTGACACGCACATGCTTGTAAACATTGGTATGCGTCTAGCAAAATCGTTTGGTACAGCAGTGCATGCAGTAGACATGTCATAGTCTTTTGTTGTCCATAGCTACACAGCAGAACATGAACATACATATTGTTATCTAGATATGACCAGGCACAGCAAATTGAGAGGGACTACCAGCCAGTAGCTGCACTGGTTGTTCTATCAAACAACACCATAGGATACCTTGTGGGAAGCTATGCATGTGTCTGTCACATAATGTTGTCTGGGAATTTAGACATCACAATGCACCTGAGTGACGACTCATACAAATGTGCTGCTCACAAGAGCAAGACTTGTATTGTGCGCTGAATTGCAACAGTGCACTGCACTGTAAAGTATGCATGGGTATCCAAAATGTGAAAAACGGTGTGTCTGTGCAACTATCTCTGCTCTGATATGGAAGCAGAGCAACAGTAAAACCCCACAAGCCAAACACAGTGCAGCAGAGCAAGATGTTAGTTTGAAACAGGGAGCATCTATATGCTGACTAGCATGAACCTCATGAGACTGGATGGCAGTCACTAGTGCAAGATGGAATGTAGTAGAGTAGACTGTTACATAGTAATAACTTACAGCATAATGTAAACACCTGCTGTCTGGTGTTGAGTCACCTGTACATGAATTGTTTCCATGAGAGCGGAGGAAAAGAGAGATATTAAGATGGTAGGAAATGGTGAATACAGCAAGCAGAGGTATGCACAGAAGGGGAAACATAAAAGAAAAGCAGTTGGAAGGAATATAGGCCACATTTTTATGAAGACACTCTATTTTATGTACAAGGTGAAATAAGGGAGGATGAGCATGGTGGCAGGAAAACAGGAGGAGGAAAAGAGAGTAAAGGTAAAGTAGAGGTGCACATACACAAAAGAGTACAGACAAACAGGTGTAAATGTTCATATACTAGGAAAGACAGAAGGTGGACAAATGGTGATGGGGAAAATGGACAATGCAATAAGGAATGAGCTGGGGCACAATAGGATGGGAGCACACTTGGCTAAAGAGACTTTGAAGGACAAGCAACATGCTGGTTGCCAACTGGCCCAGAGGGATGTCGTATTGGCTGGTGACAGGTGACACACCCTTGTCTGGTGGTCTAATAGCTTGAGACCTAACAGGCAAGCACATTTGCAATGCACACCAGGAGGGAAGTGATAATGTTTAACCAGCATTGCATTGCACCGTTAACCACCCTCTGCCAAACGGATGGCTGGGCTGGACTGCAGAATGTAGTTGAGAGAGGCTACTTATCTCAGAGAGTTTAGAACCTCACAGGGAAGCACTTCCAGCCCTTTCAGTTCCACAGGTGCAGCCAGACATAGAGCATGCACTGGCATCAGCTGGCATGCCTGCTGATAGCTCGCATTAGAGTCACCTGCAGCAGGGAGACACAGTGGGTAAGTGAATATGTTGTACAAATGTTATAGGTAATGTTGTATACCTGAGTAGGTAATAAGAAAACTAACCTCAGTTGCCTCTTGTAGAAGCCAACAAAGCTAGCCTGTTTCTCTCTGTCTGTCCATAACTAATAACAAAAGGGAGAATTCAACTTTCACACACAGATATAGATGAAATGCAGATGTCAGTGCAAATCTGCAGTCACCTAAATATCCGAATAATAACAGATGCCTGGAACTGTACCTACAGCTGAACAGCCATTTATTACCCCACAGTATGTAGCACTGCCATGATATACAGACATACAGATATGCAACATGCAAGAGGCACAGATACAGTCTCCCTCATTAGTGCCATGGTGTGTGCTAATATGTGTGAGAGGAGATATCCTTTATTAGAAACACTGCACTGAATGACTGATAAAAAAGTTTGAAAATGACAGTTTGAAACAAAACTGTATCAATGCTACATTGTTAATGTACCAGTTGAGGCATTTCTGCCTAATCTTTGTTTCCAACTGCCTGAGGTCTTCAGCAGTGCTTCATGTCATCATATCAGTGCTTGAATTGCTCAGTAGTGCTAGGGATGCTGGTAGCCTGAGTCCCATACTCAGCCACATCAAACCAGGCATCTGTCTTCTGAACTGGACCCACAGAGAGTAGTTCCTCCTTGAACTGACTGTGTAGGAGAAAGAAAATAAAATGATTTTACTTTCCTTAGCTTACCAGGCAGGTGCTCTCTGAGAGACAGTAGCTCTGACAGCCATTGCCACAGATTTTATTTAAAAAAGCGGTAGCTTTTTAGCTCCTCGATAATGCATAATGCAATTGGTTTTATACAGGTTGTTAATAACATGAAAGGCACTTTTTCTGTAAGTCTGCTGTCAGTATTTTAGCGACCTCTGTGTTGTTATTGGTGCTTGGTGTAGGAATTCCGTCAGTGAAGGTTAGTTCTGCTTTCATTGCAGCTATATTTTAGTGATACTAGTTAGGTTGAAAGGTGATAAGTTCTGCTTTTTTATTGCTTTGCATATAGTACTTATAAGTAAGTACAGGAGATTGAAAGGATGTCAACAGAAGTGATTTATGAAGTTTAACAAGTTCAAGTAGGGAGTGGTTGCTTTGAAGGTTGGCCTTAGGGAATTTATTAACATTTATGTTTTAAATATTGGGTTTACTATATTATTATTTTATGTAGAGTGAATGTTTTTCCACTGTTTTGAATGAGTCATATACCTTCCTAACATTCCCTCAGAGATGGAGATGTGTTTTGGAGTGACAAGATTTGTAATTCTGTTTGAGAATAATCTGCACTGTCTATGTATTTGCAGGAGCATGCCTGTCTGCTATAAACAACTGTTAAACTCAAAGTGTCACCTTCAAGTTGTTTGCAGTACTTACCAAATGTTTACAGACCGCAAAGGATTAAGTTATTTATGCAAGACAAATTAGTCTTGTGGTTATATTTCAGTCATGTGACTCTGAAGACTCCACATGTATCGTCTATAATTGTTTTCAGTAAGTCAGCCTAAGCACATAATAAGGCTTAATTTTACCATACTTACATATAATTTATCTTTGTGTTATTTTTATATTTACACACTACACCATGTTGACAATTATATTTAGAATGGAAGTCCTACAAGATATGTTTCTGTGTTTATATATTAAAAAGAACAGATCTTTGTAGTGAAGTGCAACAGTTTTAGTTTTAGTTTCAGTTTTACATTCGTTTACTTAATGTCCTAGAGGGATAACCTGTTCAGAGATAGACAGCCATCTGTAATTAGAAACATGGACAGTATCTTCTCACTTTACCACAGAACTGCATTAGCCACAGGATGGTACATGTTCATTATTTTTGGCATTTAAGATTACTGGACTAGCTGAAGTGGCCAAGATAAGCACTGAGTAACAGCACTTTCTCTCTGTCCTGTCTTTACAGAATATTTATAACAGGATTTTTTGATTATATCTATCCTAATTTTGTTTATATATATATATATATATATATATATATATATATATATATATATGGATTTTATTAATCATTCTTTAGGATAGTATATAAAAATTTGGGCAACTTTTTAATTTTTTTCTGTCAAAAAGTATTAGAGAAAATATCTGGACTTCAGACTACAGGATGAGCTATTCCAAATGTACACTTCAAAAAACAACTATTAAGAAAAAACTTCAGTCAATATTAACTAACATTCAAGAACTGACAGCAAAGATTGATAGAATGGATGTGAAACTGGATAATTTCAAAGAAAAATATTCCCAGCAAATGGAAATATTACATGAAGACCTTAAACAACAAAAGAGACAGATTACTGGTATAGAGACTTCACTAAATGATATGGACACTAGAATTCAGGAAGATGAGCAAAATATAGACTTTCTTTTAAAACAAAAATACTCTTTTACAAACAAAAATTAATGATCTAACGAATAGATAAAGAAGAAATAATATCAAACTTTGTGGTTTGCCTGATAATGGTGAAGAAGTTAATATGGAAAAAATCTTAACATCTTGGCTCCCTGGTGTATTACAGCTTCCTGAAGCTCTCTCATATGGGATAGAAAAAGCACACAAGTCCTTGGCTACTGCAAAAGGTAAATCTAATTCTACTAAATCTGTTATAGTGAAGTTTTTATCTTCTCATGACAAGGAGATAGTGTTAAAGATTGCTTGGGCTAAATCTCCTATCAAATATAAAGAAAATGTCATACACTTTGATAATGATTACTCATCTTCTGTAATTGCCAAAAGAAAGTTGTTTTGCCAATGCTAAAAGAACTAAAGAAAGCCCAAATAAAAACACACCTATCATTTCCTGCCAGATTAAAAATATTTCTACAAGATGGTCCAGAAATGTTTGATGACATAGACTCTGCCATTATCTTTGTCAAAACAAGAAAACTGCTTGATAAAATAGAGGATATGGAGTGGGCAAATGCCAGCCTTAAAAGAAATGCTGATAATTCCTGGAAGATCTCTGAACATAAAAAGAAGCACAGAATAAGTGACTTATTAAGCTATTGTACTATGGCTTTTTCATACCCAAGTCTTAAAAACTAACCCAGAGGTTGGGAAGTGGAAATCGTTCAACAGGTGAGTCTTTGTTGTTTAAATTTGTTTATGGTACATAGTTGTTTTAATGGTATTTTATAGTTTATTATTAACTTTAGTTTATTCTACTTCAATTTCCATAACAAGTAAAAGCTATTGATTTATTCATTTATTTATTATCTCTATATAGTGGTTGTTGTCTGTTATAATAAATGCTCTGTATGTTTGGGACTGAAATGTATGGTATTTTAGGGAACTATAGTTGATACGGCGACTTATAGATGAGAAAATGAGAGTCTTTGTTGCAATAGAATCTATTTCATTTGTTTTTAAATGTTTGCTGTTTTATTTCCCTGCCTCTCTGTGAAGAGAGACCCTTCACTGATATTGTTGCCATATTGTTACTTTAATAATTATGTTTATCATCTCCTGTTCTGCTGTTGGAATGTGGTGTTATTTCTGGTAATAGACATATGAAAAGTTTATCTTTTCTCCCTTTCAGTGACCTGATATGTTTTGAAGTAATTCATTTAATATGTATTTTAGAAATGTAAATATTTATGAAAGGTTTTAATTTATTTCTTTTGTTTTTCTTTCTATTTTCCTCTTTGCTGTTGGTTGCAAAGTAATGGAAGATTTTGTATAGAATGATATGTTTGTGGTGGTCTAGTGGTTTACCAGGTTTGAGAGATGGAGTTTGTTGGGCCTTTAACGTTTTATATTACTTTTCTTCCTCTCTTATGACTCTGTTATTATTCGTTTTATGTTTCATAGTTTTCCTACAAGCTAATCAACAGTCTTCTCAGTGAAAAGCTGTTTTCCCTCCACAAGCTCATGCATCTGATCTGTTAAACAACCTTGGTTTGATCTCGCATTGCAGCTGCTACAACGGAGAGCAAGAAAAAAGTGTCATTTCCATGGAAACGTTTATAGTCTGAACCTTGTGCTGAGAAGCTTCGTAAAAGCTGAATAAGTTAGAATAGACAATTTCTAATGCTGTCTACAGCTTGGTTGAAAAACTGTATCTAAATATCATATTTGATATGTCTGCTATATTTAAACATTTATGAATGTTCATAACCAAAGCACTTTTCACACATTTTAAACCCTTACATTTTGTACACTTGTCTTCATAATTCTATTGTGGTTGTGTAAGTTTTATATTAATTGGAATGATAAGCATATAGTATGCATAGCAGTGTTGTTAAAATTAAGGGTTTGGTGTGGATTGGTGTGTCCGTGGTGGTCTAGTGGTTTGCTGGGTTTGAGAGAGGGAGTTTCTCTTCGTTGCGCTGTTTCATGTTGGCTTTTTTCCCCTCTGTTGCCTTTTTGTTTTATCTGCTTTGTGTTTCTTGGTCCTGCCGAGAGATAGTCTGTGGCTTACAAAAATTAAAATAAAAAGGAAGAAAAAAATAGCTGCAAAAGTTTTCTCTCTTTGGTCTCATGCATCCAAACTGCTGAATGACTCTGCTGCCTGTTTGTACTGCGACTGCCTCAACAGAAAGCAAGAAAAAAAGTATTGTTTCCATGAAGCTGTTTGCGGTCTGAACTTTGTGCTGAGAACTCTTGCAGAGCTGGATAATACCTTGATTAGACAGTCTTTAATGCCTTCTACAGGTCAAATGAATGAACTGCAGTTAAGCAACAAGTATAATATAATTGCTATATTAAAAGCATTTATGAGAGTGTATAAGCAGAGCATTTTTGATACATTTATACCCCTATGTTTCTACACTTTTATTTATAATTCTATTTTATGTAATTTAAGCCTCTTTTGATTAGTACAACAAACATAAGGCATATATATTAACACAATTAAAGTATTTATGAAAGAAGAAAGGAAAAAGAAAGGAAATTAATATATACAAAGCTTTTTATGACACCTAAGCAGAAGTTAATATTCTTTTACAAGACACAAAAGTCAGAAATAAAAATAATTCTATTACAGCTAGAAAGTAAATAAATAATGACTGAAACATAATATATTCTATATGCCTATAGTTTGCTACATACAGCATAGTCTCAGATGCAGGTGTTTACCATACAAACTAGCATTTTGATATATTTTGACAAATCTAGGAGCTCTTTCAGATTACTAAAGGTCTTAAAAATACATGGAGATGGGGAAATAATGTTGTTAGATATTGGCACAATACATAGACAGGGGATTAGTCTACTTATTGATTATTATAGTCCATTACATAAAAATTAGTTATGATTTTTGCATTATTATATAATACATGTCTGGTATTTATGACGTTGAATTCCTATGACAAAAGTTAAAATGAAACAGTTACATCTGATTTACTTTAATTTGTTTCTTGAATTGGTACATACAATTCTAATGGATGTTTGTAAAATTATGCAATGACATATATATATTTAGACAGGGAAGAGATGAATGTTGTTGCTAGCCTGATGGTCAATTTGGGTGACAGATGTCACTCAAATTAGGAGTTTTTAACTCCGGGGGGGGGTTTGAAAGAGTCTCTGTTATTAATGAATGTTATAAGTTTCTTTTAATAGTTATTATGATGTTCACCAAATCTTACAAAACTGAATTTGATGTAAACACATTTGATTGGAAAAATGTTTTTCATGTTTTATGTGTAAATTATAATTGTATTCCTAATAGTCAATTTCTATTCACTTATAAAAAATTGGAAAAAAGGAGTGTTATGCAACAACAGATATTCAGAACATTAACATTTCATGATATCATTAAAGTGTATATCATTAAACATCAATGGATTAAATAATCCTAATAAGAGAAGATCTTTGAACAAATGTCTTAAATTATATAATACTCAGTTAATATTTCTCCAGGAAACTCATTTACTAACTGAAGATGTCACAAAATTGAAATCAAAATCTTACAAACTTTTGATTAGCTCAGAACATACACAAAAAAGGGAGGGTGGCTATACTATGGAAAAATACATTACCTATGCCTAAAATAATTGACACCTACAAAGATAACAAGGGGATGTTATCTTCAGTTATTATAAAATTTAATAAGAAAATTTTGACACTAATAAATATGTATTGGATTCCAGGCATTGGACCTACAACAGTGAAACAACATATATAACATATAGTTCAGTTTTCTATGGGTAGTATTATTCTTGCTGGATATTTTAACTGTATTTCTGACATAAAAGATTGTAGTACCAGTGGTAAAAGGAAAATTCCAACTGTAGCTAAATTATTGAATGAATTCTCAGATTCATACATGATGAAATATATTAATAATTTTTCTGACCCTAAGTCACTGTTCTATACATTCTACTCACATAGGCATAATTCATATTCAAGAATAGATAGGGTATTAATTTTCAATAACTTAACTGATTTCTTATCAAACTGAAAAGTGATTTCTTGTCCCCTTTTTGACTATAATTCCATAACATTTGATTTTATACTAAACTCAACATTTAATGTTCAGATTAAAAGGATACTAGCCTATATAATTAAACTCAAAGATTTTATTGATTTCTTCACTACAGAAGTACAAAATGTTATTGAACTTAATAGTACACAGGGAACTTAGTACACAGGGAACTTCAGAAATATACATTTGGGATGCTCTAAAAGCCTACCTATATAGTAAAATTATTGAATGGTATAAAAAGAAAAGAATTTCATAGGATAAAGACCTTCAAGATATACAAACAAAGTTAGATACTTTAAGGCTTGATGCTTGAAAGAATCTAGATAAGAAAGAATGAATGAAATAAATACCTTAAACAATAAATACATGGAACTTTTAAACCATAAAGTTATGATAAATCTTGAAAAATATAAACTTATAACTTTTTCTATAAATCCTAGATCCATGAATATACTAGCTAACAAAACTAAAAGATTAAATAAACTTCACCATATTAAAGAAATCTATTCACCAACAAAAAATGGTATCTGATTTACAAAATATATTGAGTTTAGAGAATTTTTTTTTTTTAAATTAAACCAACCCAATGTTAACATTAATAATACAAAAGTTATTCAATCTTTTATACATAATAATATAAAGAACAGACTATCTGAAGTACAAATACAATTAATAGATAAACAAATATCTTTTAAAGAAGTAAAAGATCAAATAACCAAACTTAAGCAAAATAAAGCTCCTGGTAATGATGGTATAATTTCTGAAATCTATAAGGTTTTGCCTGCTAAAGCATTAACTCTACTACATACAATATTCAATATAGCTCAGAATAACAACATTATACCTCCCTCTTGGAAATACACATTTATTTCCCCATACTTCTTCTTCTTCTTTCGGCTTTTCCTGGTTAGGGGTTGCCACAGCGGATCAACTGTCCACTCATGGTTGGCAGTGGAGTTTTACAGTGTTGAGTTGTCAGCCCGGCACCCAACCATCCAGAGAAGGCACACACACACACACACACACACACACACACACACACACACACTCTCTCTCTCACACCTAGGGCCAATTTGGAGTGTCCAATCCACCTACAGCATGTCTTTGGGATGTGGGTGGAAACAGGAGCACCCGGAGAAATCCCACATGACCACAGGGAGGACATGCAGACTCCGCACAGTAGGCACCCCAGCCAAGGATCGAACCGGAGAACCTCTTGCTGTGAAATGGCAGCACTAACCGCTGCACCACCGCAGCCGCCCATTTATTTCCCAATACTAAAGTCTGATAAAGATCCTGTAAAATGTGCTTCATATAGGCCCTTTTCATTATTAAATACAGACTGTAAAATGTCCATTTCTATTTATGCTGATAGACTTAAAATTTTTTTACCATCCCTGGTAGATATGGATCATACAGGTTTTATTATTAATAGAACTTCTTATGATAACATCAAAAGAACAATAAATTTAATTGAATCAGTAAAAGCCTTAAAGAATAATTTGACTCTTGTTAGTTTAGATATTAACAGTGCCTTCGACACAGTTAATTGGAATTATCTTTTTATCTTACTGAAGGACTTAAACTTTTCTAATAGCTTTATTAACCTCATAACTCAATTGTATAATGAAAGTCAAGCCTACATAAAAATAGGTACAAATATATCCCAGAACATACCCATTGTAAAAGGAACCAGACAAGGTTGCCCTCTATCTCCACTTTTATTCACATTAATTATGGAACCTTGGGCTAACTTAATAAGGGATCACAATAATAAACAAGGATATAGGTTAAATTGTAATTAAACATCAAAAATCCAAATGTTTGCTGATGATGTATTAATCACTCTTGGTGGTACTAACCCTACCTTACAAGAATTGTTTAAAAATATGGATATATTTCAAAAAAGTTCTCGTCTTAATTTTAATAATTCTAAAACACAGATTATTCTAATTGGTTCCAAAAGTTATAATATACAAGACCAATATAAAAAATATATACCTCAGTCCCAACAAATAACATATTTGGGTATAATTATAACAACCCATATTAAATACGTCTTACACCTAAATTATAGTAAAAGTATAACTACCATAGAGACTCTAATTAGTAAGTGGAACAAGATTTTATTTACAATGGATGAAAATCTTTCCATTATAAAGATGATCTTGCTTCCAAAGATATTATACAATACATTCTATTTCTCTTCCCCCTACAGGCTCTTTTATTACAAAATTTAACACACTGATTAAGAATTTTTTATGGCATCCGATAAAGCCTAGAATTGCATTGTCCTATCATATGTATAGCTGGGAAAATGGAAGTATATCTTTACCAGATCTAGAACTTTATTCAAGTTTCTTCAGTTATTAAAACAATTGTTTATCTAATAGACAGAGAGTATTTTGCAAAATGGAAGGAAATTATGTTAAATTTATCCCAAAATACCAAAAATGAAAATAACAAACATCTACCATAGTTAATTAATAATTTATTTATATGGAATATGAGAGAGTATTTTTCCAGTTATCCCATTCAAATTCTTAAATCTACTTTTATAACTTTAATTTTAAGGGCCTTTAAAAAATTTTATTTAGGTTTAGAATCTTTGAAAACTGTCTGTTCCTCATCTTCCCTATTGCCTATACACAAAGTATAATTCTATCTGCAGATCATTCTAAAATGTTATTTAAACAAAAACAATTGATGTTTTGGCATCAAATGTTAAATAAAAATGAGGCAAGATCTGTTAATGCTCCTATGGATGAATATAACCTTAACTCTCTACTTTGGTCAGATTTGCAAGAGTTTAGAAAATATATTCTAGATAAGCCAATTTTAATCCCTTCAAATGCTAAAAATTCAATACCCAAACGTATCCAGTATTTCATTTTATACACTTATAATACTTTACCAGTTAAAAATAGTATATAATATATTTATAAAGCAATTAAACAAGATCTAGATGTATATTCAGATAACTATTGGAATTCATTTTCAGCAATCAAGAGTTTTATTCCCTCAGAAAAAGACAAAGTTAATTTCCTTCAGTCAGCCAGCAAAACCACTTCCTCCATTAAATGGAGAGTCTTCACATGGAGATTTTTACATAAATCTTTCATCACACCTCAGAAAATGAATAAGATAACTAAACAAGATGTTGTTTGCTGGAGATGAAACACAGTAACAAATGTCGACTGGAATCATATATTTTATGACTGTG
Source organism: Protopterus annectens (assembly GCF_019279795.1). Taxonomy (NCBI): domain Eukaryota; kingdom Metazoa; phylum Chordata; order Ceratodontiformes; family Protopteridae; genus Protopterus; species Protopterus annectens. Next base: position 434,100,521 of record NC_056746.1, on the reverse strand, counting down.
TATTATTAAAGAAATTTTGGGAGGAAGTTAACACTTTTTTACATGCAATTTTTACAAACAATTTTATGCTTACAAAGTCACTTGTATTATTCAATACACCTGTCCCAGACTGTATAAATAAAAACAAATATTCTTTACTCTGGTCTATACTTTCCATTGCCAGGAAAGTAATTTCAAGAAATTGGAATTCCTCATCAGTTCCCTCATTTAAAGAGTTTAAAGGTCTTTTCAAATCTAACTCTACAAGGAATACAAAATGATATTACAAATGGGAAAATGTACATGAATTATTGGTTAAAGAACTGGATAAATGATTAATGCAGTAATCTTTTCTTTTTCTTTAAATCCTTTATTCTATGTTTTCATTTCCTTCTGCCAAACTAAAATTAATTGATCCTGTTATTCGATATATAGTGAACATCATTGTACATAGTTTACTGTGCTATTATAGTTATTATATTATTTTGTTTTCTTTTTTAAATATTGTATTTTAAAAATGTAACTTATTCAATTTCTTTCAAAAGATCTGTTCATTATATTAATTTTTTCAATAAAGCTGTTTTAAAAAAAAAGAATGCTGGACTATTTATTTGCTATTTGTGAATACAGTGTGTGTATATGTATTGGATACTTCCCTGAAAATGTTATCTGTCAGCAACAGTATACACCAACTGTATTTTCCAAAAGTGTTTGTAAGGGAAATGGCATTCCTTTAACCCCCACATAGATAGAAGGGGAGGCTTAATGGGGTGCATTAGCCTGCCTTATAAGCAGTACTGTGAGACTATATGTTACATACAGTTTAAATTGGTACTATTAAATCTAATATATATATATATATATATATATATATATATATATATATATATATATATATATATATAAAATTAAATACTGCTGACATTAAATTATCACTTTTAATGAATGACATTTTTACATGATAGTAAATTAAATGCATAAATATCACTATACTTCCTTGACATGATGCCAGTTTATGAGCAGTAATTATGCTGCCAGCATAAAGCTTCCTAGACCATGCATTTTTAATAACCACATCATCTTTTCAACAATATTGTTTTTTTTTTTAAAGGATAACCTTATAAAATATATGTTTAATATCAAAAAGTAATAAAGAAAGTAGAGCAAAAAAGAGAAACAAAAGGTCAGTTTGAGCATTCTTTCCATAAATAAAATAAAAACACAAATGCACAGACACTGGAAAGTACAAAAGAGGAGAGATTTAGCAGCATTCTGATCGTCTTCACAGGTTAGGAGTGCTCAGCAGATCACCCCCCCAGCAAATAATTTAAACTATTTGCAAATTTAGACAAATTAAAATACTGGCTTTTTTCTTTCTCTTCTGTAGATCTACATGCATCTACGAAATTACACAATTCCAAATGAGCAGCGCTACATCATCCGGATACTTTTCATTGTTCCCGTTTACTCCTTCGACTCCTGGCTGAGCATCCTCTTCATCAGTAATGATCAGTACTACGTATACTTTGACTCTGTACGTGATTGTTATGAAGGTAGGTGCAAGGCAAGTGTGTAAGTATCCTTTCAAATTTTTACATTTCACAAAATTAGTGATTTTATAGCCTGGATTCACAGAAGCAGACTGCTGTATAATATATTATTGATTTATACCAGGTTTGTTTCATTTGGTAGAGTGTGAAATATGTTTTCACATAACTAAAGTAGATCTTTATTATCCCTGTTCCTACCCTGGCTGCTCAGTGTCCCCGGCCCCAGAGGAACATTTGTATTCTCTCTACCTCCTATCCTGCACTAAAGGACCTTGCCTGGTCTTTAAGGACCCCTTTCATCTAATTCCAGCCATCCCAACGCCTGGCCAAAGATTTCTGCTGCCCCAGTGATTTGTTTTCCTCCCTGTTTCTAACGGATTAAGAAACTCTCTACCTCCTATCCTGCACTAAAGGACCTTGCCTGGTCTTTAAGGACCCCTTTCATCCAATTCCAGCCATCCTAATGCCTGGCCAAAGATTTCTGCTGCCCCAGTGATTTGTTTTCTTCCCTGTTTCTAACAGATTAAGAAAGTATGTTACACCCAAGTCCTAATTCTTCAAGTGTATCTGTTTAATTTACACTTTACCTAGTATATTTTGCCAACTGTTTCTGTTTAATTTATGCTGTACCAAGTAGAGATAGTAATTCAGCCACTGAGTCAGGAAACCAGCAGCCATACTCCTCTCTATCTGTGTTCCTACTGCCATTTTCCCATACCCCCTGAACCCATTATCTGTTTCACCTCTACCTGCTACCTTTATCACAGTTACCTTGTTGTATTCTGCTTTCTGCCCACTAGGTGGTGCTCCAAGCTAGCCTTAGGCTATAATTATTCCCCCTCTTTCCCTAGTTTCTTCTCTGGATCTTCTCTCAGGCTTTTCCCCTTGACTAGCTGCTAATCTTCCTGCATTGTCTTGCTGCTCTTATCCTTTTCCCCTAAAACCCTCTAGCTCCATTATATCTCTTCTAGTTCCTCCCACTACACTATCCTTTTCTACCTCCAACCTGCTTTACCAAACTCTACTTACCTGTGACCCCCTTCACTGCACCTGGAACCTGCTACTCTCTGAGTGTCTCTGCTAACTCTTCCTCTACCTGCTCTAACCCACTCCGTTCACCCTGCGGGCTCACTCTACTCCCCTACCCTACCTCCAGTTCCCACACACCTCCAGTGCTGTTAGCTTTACACTTCCATAGCCACACCTCCTACCCCTCAACTACCTATCACTAACTACTTCCACTTACCCCCTCCCCAACTACAATTACTCCTTAAAGTTACTTAACACATTTACTCCCTCCCCCTTACCTGTCCTTTCTATAACCTCCTGTATTTACCAACTAAACTTAACTTCCTTTCCTATTGTAACCTTATAATAACTCATATTAAACTTTTGTTTCCTCAGTCCACTCTACCTCTTACAACTCTCCCTCCTTCTGGCACCTTTATTTTCACCTGATACTAGACACCTTTATTTCTACATAATACAAGACACCTTCCTTCACATCACGCCACCTTTTCCTATTCATCCTAATCTAAACAAAACTCTATTTACACATACCTCCTACTCTTACCTACTATTCTAGCTTCCCTAACTCTAGCATTCTCACTAACCTTCTTTGAACATTTTTCTCTGCCTGAACAGCACCACCCCCCACCAACAAACCCAGCCAGTATCACATTTAAATTCCCTCAGCCACATTAACATAACCTCTATTTCTAGCTATATACTTCCAAAGTACCATAGATCTATCCATATCACTTACTTCCATGACAAGAAACCCCCTAACAACTACTATAAAATCATAAAACTAGTACAAAAACCTCAACAACATCCCCTATTAGATGGTGATATTCATCCAAACCCTGGCCCCAATACAAGACTTCCCAGTAACCCACTAAACCAAAAACCTCACACCACCTTTACCCCAACAAGTTCATCAAACTCCCTCCTGATAGCTCACCTTAACATCCATAGCATTAGCAATAAAATATCCCACCTACATGCACTCCTAGGTGTGCACAAATTTGATATCCTCTGTATTACTGAAACTTGGCTTAAACCTTCAACCAAGGACCATGAGATTACCCCCCCAGGATATAACATCCTGAGATGTGACCGCATTACCAGAAAGGGTGGGGGTAGCCATTTTGTATAAATCAGAACTCCAAGTGTCACTCTTCAATGTGCCACTTCCCTCAAACTCCATTGCAGAAATCCTTACAGCTAAACTTCAAATCAATAACTATAAATCCATCTATATAATCTGTTCCTATCTTTCCCCCGGAAACAATATCAGTACACTTGAAAATATACTTAGTGGCCTCTCTACCTACCTACCCCAGGAAACCATTGTGTTAGGTGACTTTAATATAGACTGGGCTACCTGTAGGTCCCCCAATCCCATTAACCACATAAATCTTTATAGTTTCTCACAAATGATAACCACCCCTACTAGAACCCACAAACAAAGTGGTAAAGAAACCACCCTAGACTGGATCCTCATAAACAGTCACCCTAGTACTTTTAAGCCAGGAACCCTTCCAGATGGCATCAGTGACCATGCTCTAACGTATATAATTAAACAAAAACTTCATAGCCCTAATGCTACTATTTTCAAAACCTCCCATTCTAAAAAAAACTTTCATCCTGAGAACTTCCAAACAGAACTGAAAGCATGCAACTGGTCACCACTGCTCCATCTTCAACTTGATGAAGCAGTGACCTACTTTAATACTAAATTCCTTCAAATCCTAGACTACCATGCCCCCTATTGCTCTTCCTGAATAAAGACCAAAACTGCCCCATCACTCACAAAACAAACTAGGGAAAGAATCCTCCGAAGAAATACAATCTGGGCCAAGCGGAGAGCCTCTAAAAGCCCATCAGATCACCTTTACTTTAAACAATTAAGAAATGCCACCAAAAAAGAAATACTGCTAGGCAAAAAGAAACGTTTACCTCCACCTCCAACAAACCCACAAACAAAAACCACAAAATTTCTGGTCAGCTATGAACAAACTACTTCAACCAGGGCACTCCAAGACTCCTACCCCATCAGGAATCACCCCATAATAACCCTAAGCTAATCACTGATTCCTTTAACAATTACTTTACAGAAGCCATTCAAACTCTAGCTAATACTCTACCACCCATTTGCACCCTCCCACCTAATACCACAACAGATCCAGTTCCTTCCTTTCATACAACCAGTACCTACATCCCTCATTTGTAACCTCCTTTAAAAACTCAAGCCATGCACCCCTTCTGCTGACTGTCTACCAGCAGAATACCTGCAAATTGCAGCTAAAGTCATTGCCTGCCCTATTTCTATACTTATAAATAGAACTATTACAGAAAGTAAAATCCCTTTTATATGGAAGGTCTCTCACATCATCCCTCTACATAAAGGTGGGACATCAACTGATATTTCCAACTTTAGACCAATTGCCCTACTCTCTCCAATAGCTAAAATAATGGAAAAAATGTATCCATCGACAACTACTTGACCACCTCCTCCACAAAAATGTACTTGCTAACTGCCAACATGGCTTCAGACCATTCTATAGTACAACAACTGCCTTACTATCCTTTTCTGACTGTATAAACAAAAATCGTAACAATAACTCTTTTTCCTCCATACTATTTATTGACCTTTCTAAAGCCTTTGATATGGTCAGCCATAATCTGCTTATTGAGGTACTAAAAAAGCATTCACTGGATGCACAGGCATTACTCTGGTTTAAATCTTATTTAGACAACCGACAGCAAGCAGTCCTTTGGGGATAATAAGCTTTCAACTCCCGTCCCTGTAAACATTGGAGTACCTCAAGGCTCAATCCTAGGCCCTCTTCTCTTTTCAATGTTTATTAATGAACTAAATACTAAAATTCCTCAAGCCACCTGCATACAATATGCTGATGATTCAGCTTTAAATTCCTCAACTACGTCCTCAAACTCACTCCAGACCCTCACCCAAACTGTATTTCATATTGTGGAAAATTGGTTCATGCAACACTGCCTCCTCCTGAACTCCAAAAAAAACAAAATTATTACTCTTTGCCCCTACTCAAAAATCACCACAAATTCACTTCACAATCACCTCTAATAATGGAACCACCATATCCCCTGATACTATAACCCGTCTCCTGGGGATAACCATAGACAACAACCTTAGCTATGATGACCATATTAACACTACCATAAAGTCTGTCAACAAAAAACTAGGTTCCCTGTATAGAATCAAACCCTTCCTTACACCAACAGCCAGAACCACTATTGCCCAAACCCACCTGATCTCTACCTTATTCTATGCTTCTCCCATTTATACCAATCTTTCTAAAAACAACCTTAACAAACTTGTCACTAGCTATAATAACATAGCCAGATTTGCCACTGGCAACCCTTTCAGAACCCACCACTGTCTCAACCTCAGACAATTGGGATGGCTAGAACTGCAGCACCAACTACTCTGTCATCAACTTACTATAACCCAAAAGATACTTTACCACCCTAATAATACCCCAATCCTCACAAATCTGACTACCCCTTACAAAAACCTTACAACTCTTTGCTCAGCTAATAAGCTTCTAGTTTCCACTATTAAATCTAACAACAAAGCTGGAGACTCACTTTTCACTAACACAGTGGGAAAGCCTGGAACCAGCTTTCAAGTTAACTTTCTACTCTCTCTCTTCCACACATCTTTTTAAAAAAAAAATCTCAAAGAACATCTTAAAACTCACTGGCTTTGTCCCTGTACAAACCCTGACTGATTTTCCCCTTTACCCATCCTGCTCTCCCTTTTACTTCACTTCTCTACTGTACTATGTTGCTCAAACCATTCTCTGTCCTTCTCTACTGTACTATGTTGCCTACCTGTACTAACAATTAAGCTAACCTCAAACAATTCTCTGTCCTAGTACAAAAAAAAAATAAATAAATAAAAATTATTACTCTGTGTTTTTTTCCTCTTAAATATTGTTTATTTTCTGTATTTGATCTTAGTTCATTCCCCACTAAAGAACTCTGTACACATTATTTTTTCTCTCAAATATTATTATCTGTATTTGATCACAGCTTAATATTTTATATTAATATTGTATAATAAGTTTCTGCCTATGCTTGGAGCTTTTCTCCCCGGGCCTCTACTGAAAATGGACATATATCCAGTTAGACTAGCCCGGTCAACAAATGTAAACAAATAAATAAATAAAATAAATAAAGTTTGTAAGACAAATGCTGATTTTGCTTGCTATAACAGTTCTACTGTACAGAAACAAGGTAGTTTGTAAGAACACTGTACTGAATCAGACTTGTTAAACTGCATTTGATCATAAACATCTGAATACACTGACAACCCTCTCCTCTTACCTCCCAACACTCAGACTTGTGAGAGATGCACTTATATATCCAAATTGTAAGCCATGCACTCTTTAGCCAGGACTAGAATAGCTGGTCAAGAGGAGAAGGTCAACACTTGCACCACACCACATGGAACACACAGCCCTCCAGAACAGACACCAGCACTGCCTTCCCATAAAAACACAAACCACACACCCACCTTCACAGAGGCTCTCAATAAAAATCTACCCAAACAGCAGAGGCCTTCAAGGCAGAAATGCACTCAACCACCACAACACAACACTAATCATGAGACACATAACTCACCTAAACAGTGTGCCACTCAACCAAAGCCCCTAAGGCAAAACAGCGTGCCCAACACACTAGTCATAGGTGACTCAATAATGAGGCACACTGATGACCCACTCACTAGGTTGAATAAGGAGAAAGTAACAGTCAGCTGCCTGTCAGGTGCCAGGATCCACCACATAACACACGCACTCAGGTCCCTCAAAAACAAGTACAAATATGACTTTGTCATTGTAGATGTGGGTGTGAATGACCTGAGACATACCTCCCTGGACTACATGAAAAGAGACATGGAGGAGCTCTCAGATTATGTAGCCCAGGTGGGTATGAAGCTAGCCCTGAGCAGCATCCTACCATCACCCAGAATTATACCACAGTACAAGCAGAAAATGATTGATTTCAACAGCTGGCTAAGTTTCTAGTGTCATTCCAAGGGGATCCAGTATCTGTCTGCCTGGGATGACATGATTGACAGACCTCAACTCTTTGCCTGAGATGCCCTGCATCTGTCACCCCTGGGCATCCAGATACTGGTCAAGGCTCTTGCCACCCCTATAGTGCCTTTTTTAGGCTGTGTTCCAAACACCAAATTTCCATTGTAACAGCTACAAACAAATGCAATCTGAGGGTCATGCTGCTCAGTGCTAGAAGTCTAAATCTCAAAATGCACTCACTTGAAGTACTCCTTAAAATGGAGAACATTGACATTTGTGCTGTAACAGAGACCTGGTTCAAAGCAGCAGAAAGCACCCCTGCACTACCAGGCTATAACTCATTCCACACCTTTCAGCCCCAGACCTTGGACCAAAGCCCCAAAGGCAGTGGTTTTTCCATATTCATAAAGGATGTGCACACCTCCAGTCTGGTAGCCCAACATAACACATCATAGATACTTCAGGTGCAGCTAACATTGAGTAAGACAGTGATTCAGGTAATAGCCTGCTATCAGTCTCCAACCATGTCCCAAGACTCACACTCCACGTTCCTAAGCACTGTGGAGAATATTAGGGTCCAACCTAACACTCTTATACTGGGGGACTTCAACTACCCCTTCATTAACTGGGAAAAGTACTCATGTACCAATAGACTTGCCCAACATTTCCTGGAATTCATTCATTAAGTCCAATGTCCTGGACCAGCTCATTCTTACCCCCAATAGAGGTAGCAACATCCTTGACCTGGTCATTGCTAACATGGGCAACCATTGCTCTACACCAATAGTCAACTCCTCCCTGGTTAGATCCGACAACAAACTAATCACCTTGGAAATCCACATCCCTACAAACCACCCCCACCCCCGCAAAGGTAACCACCATGAAAAACTTCTCCATAGGTTCATAGGTTCATAGGTAGGTACTAGGCTATTGGCCCTAGGGCCTATACAAGCCTAGCCAAAAATGTACCCTGGCTTTCGCCACCCAAGAAAATTATTTTCCTGTGCCCCTGTCAAGCAGAACTACAGAAGTGATCCCCAGGGTGAATTTCCTATTACCCATCCAATCATCAAGAATTTTCTTGAAGAGTGCTAATGAGGAGCTCTGTTTGACATAGATAGGTAGTCTGTTCCAGAGTATGGGAAGTCTATGGGACAGGAATCTATCCCTCCAGCATGTTCTGTTTATTGTGGTGACAAGGTTTAGGTCCCTAGAGCATGTAGCTCGGAGGGATTGGGATTTCTTTAAGTGGACCATATCCAACAGCACTGGGTTTGACATAGCTTTGTATGTTAGGCAGAGATCGCCTCTGAGTAGGCGATATGCGATGGAGTAAAGCTGGAGTTTTTTGAGACGGTCTGCGTAAGGCATCTGTTTGAGGCCAGTAGTCCTCTTTGAGAGGTATTTTTGCGGCCTTTCCAGTTGTTGTAGATGTCTTGTGAGGAACATACCAAAAGGGGCGTTGTACTCTATAATGAGTCTAATGAGTGATGAGTAGAGGGGAACAGCAATCTCTTTTTTTCTGGATGAGAAACCTTTTGTGATGAGGTGTGCCACGTAGAAGGATTTCCTGACCACTTTGACAATGTGATTATCAAAGGAGAGACAACTGTCCACCTGTGTCCCAAGGTCTCTTATCACACTTTCAGTGTTAAGTAGACTACCGCCTATGTGGTAGTTCATGGGTACAGAATTTTTACCAAAGGGGATGACAATGCACTTTTTGGCATTGAGCTTGAGACCATGTCTTTGACACCAGGCACCTGTCTCAGTGAGGCCCTTTTGTAGGATGTCCACATCGTTAGGAGTTTCAATTATGGCTCCTAGTTTGCAGTCATCTGCAAATTTAGTTAGCCAAAGACCTTCTGTGTTAGCCTGTACTTCAGAGAAGTAGATACCAAACAGGAGAGGACCCAGGACTGAACCCTGTGGTACTCCACTTGTCACTGGTCTGAAGTCTGATTTGGAGTCTGCTACTTTCACAGTGTGGGTTCTTTCAGTAAGCCAGTTGGCAACCCATCTTGTGACATAGGGATTTATACCTAGTTTAGTGAGTTTATTTATAATTCCAGAGTGGGGGATGGTGTTGAACACCTTGGCGAGATCTAGATAGGCTGTGTGAACCACCTTACCCTCATCTATGGCTTTGGTGACTACTTCAAAGAAGTCTATCAGGTTTAGGAGACATGATCTGCCTTTTACAAACCCAAACTGTGTGGGGACCAGTTTGGAGATCTCCAATGTCTTTTTTATGAGTTCCATGATGATACATTCCATGGCCTTGCATACGAGGCTCAACAGGCTAATAGGGCGGTAGTTCCCGGGGTCTGTTATGGCCCCCCCTTGTGGAGTGGGATAACTGTCATGGTGCACCATTCAATGGGCACAAAGCCTGAAGTGAGGCTATGATTGAACATGGTACTTAGGTGGGGTGCCAATTCATTCTGTAGTTCATGTAGAAGACAGCCTGGGATGTTGTCAGGTCCCATGGATGCTGTGTTCTTGGCTTTGGAGAGTGAAGTTTTTACCTGTGCAGCCATGATTACAGGGCTTTGCATTCTTCCAGTATAAAGATGGGCCCTTTAGGAGATGAGAAGGGGGTAAAGTTAGCACTGAACCTATCTCCCAGGATGCTGGCAATATCAGTTGATTCTGTATATTTAGTATCATTGTGCTGTAACTCAGAGCAGATCCTAGTGTTGCCATTGAGATTTTTGACATAGCTATAGAATGCTTTGTGGCTGTCTTTAGAATCAGTGGCAATTTTGTTTTCATAACTAGCTTTGGAGGATTTTATGAGGGATCTCAGCTTCTTACTGAGGCTGACCAGGGAGTTCCTCCAACCGTGGGATTTTACTCTTTTTTGCAACAGTTTCTTTCTTCTGTTGTAGAGTTTGTTTATGGCAGAAGACCACCAGATTGGCTTCCATTTTTTGGAGGATAGCATCTTGGTTCTGTTAGGGATAGCATGATCCATGCACTCGTGTAAGTGCTTATAAAGTGCATTTGTGTAGGATTCAGCAGTCGTACCTCTATTGTCCATCTGCATGGGTGTCATGAAGTTTGCCACTTCTGTCTTAAGAAGCATGAAGTTGGCTTTGGAGAACTTTTTTACGGTTGTTTCCCAATGGGGGGTGGGAGCGGGATGTGGATGTCTAGGGTGATTAGCTTGTGTTCGGATCTGACCAACGAGGAGCTGACCTCTGGTGTGGAACACTGGTCACCCATGTTGGTGATGACCAGGTCTAGAATATTGCTGGCTCTGGTGGGGGTGTGGATAAGTTGATCCAAAGCGTTGGAATTGATGATTTCCAGAAAACGTTGAGCAAAAGAGTTGGTATATGAGTAGTTTTCCCAGTTAATGGTAGGGTAGTTGAAATCACCCATTATTACAGTGTTGGGTTGTACCTTAATATTTTCCAGTATATCAAGAAAAGAGGAGTGGGAATCCTGGGGAGTGGTGGGGGGGGGTCTGTAGCAAGCTACAATCTGGATTGCGGTTTTGCCCAGAGTTAGTTGAACTTGGATAATCTCAGATGCATTATGCTGAGCAACTAGCTTGGAGGTGTGGATATCCTTAATGAATATGGACACACCTCCACCTTTAGTGTTTCGGTCCGGGTTTGGTGGCCGAAAGGTGTGGTTTGAATTATAACCTGGTAATGAAGGGGTGCTCTCTGGAGCTTTGAACCAGATCTCTGTCACTGCACAGATGTCAATGTTCTCCATTTTAAGGAGTGCCTCAAGTGAGTGCATTTTGAGGTTTAGACTTCTAGCATTGAGTGGCATTACCCTCAGATTTTGCTTGCTTGTACCTGTTACAGTGGTGAATTTGTCATTTGAACCTTACCTAAAAAGGGCACTATAGGGGTGGCAAGAGCCTTTGCCAGTATCCGGAATCCCAAGGGCGACAGGTGCAGGCCATCTCTGGCAAAGCAGCATGGTCTGTCGATCATGTCATCCCAGGCAGACAGATACTGGATTCCCTTAGAATGACACCAGAAGCTTAGCCAATTAAGTCAATCATTTTGTCCTTGTACTGTGGTGTCATTCTGGGTGATGGCAGGATGCTACTCAGGGCTAGGGTCATACCGGCCTGGGCTACAAGATCAGAGAGCTCCTCCATGTCTCTTTTCATGTAGTCCAGGGAGGTATGTCTCAGGTCATTCACACCAACATGGACAATGACAGAGTCATATTTGTACTTGTTGTGGAATGACCTGAGTGCATGCATTATTTGGTGGATCCTGGCACCTGACAGGCAGCTGACAGTAACTTTTTCCTTGCTTGGCCTGGTGAGTGGAACGTCAATGTGCCTGACTATCGAGTCACCTATGACTAGAGTGCTGGGTACATTATGCCTTTTGGGCTGTAGTTGAGTGGCACACTGAGTATGTGGACTATGTGTCATTTGGGTTGTGTTAGGGGGTGGAGGTTGCTTGCATTTCTGCTTTGGAGGTCTCTGTTGTTTGGGCAGATTAGTACAGAGAGCCTCCGCGAATGTAGGTGTGTGTTTTGTGGTTCTGTGTTTGTGTTTTGGTGTCGTAGGTTTTGAGGGACTATGTGATAAGTGTGGTGCGGTGCAAGTGTTTACCTTCTCCTCTTGATTGTCTAGGCCAGTCTTTGGTAAAGAGAGCTTTGCTGAGTGGCTAACTTCACTACACCCATGCAAACAGAGAATAGTTGCATGACCACCGAATCATACACCAGATAGTAAAGACAACCACAAGGCCTTCTATAGTTATGTAAAGAATCTCCAAGACAATACCCAGATTTGCTCTGAGCTACTGCACAATGGTACCTCCTATATCAAGCCAACAGATATTGCCAATATACTGGCCAACAGATTCAGTGCCAACTTTACCCCTCTCTCTCCCCCTCAAAGGACCAATCGCAATACCAGTAGATTGCCAGGCAACCAATATTACTGCTGCACAGGTTAAAACAGCATTGTCCAAGGCCATGAATACAGCTTCTATGGGACATGACAATATCCCTGGCTGTGTTCTACATGAACTACAGAGTGAACTGGCACCACACCTGTATGCCCTGTTCAATCACAACCTCACCTCAGGCTTTGTCCCTATCGAATCACACACTGCTACAGTCATCCCTCTCCACAAAGGAGGAGCAACTACAGACCCTGGGAACTATTGCCCCATTAGCCTGATGAGTCTGATATGCAAAGCTATGGAACACATCATCATGGACCTAATAAACAAGGATATAGGGAATCTCCAAACTCTGGTTCCCACACAGTTTGATTTTGTGAAGGGTAGATCATGCCTGCTCAACCTGTTCAACTTCTTTGAGTCAGTCACCAGAACTGTGGATGAAGGCAAGGTGGTTCATACAGCCTACCTTGATCTGGCCAAGGCCTGTGATACCATTCCCCATTCAGGAATCATAGAAAAACTCACTAAGCTAGGCATCAACCCCTATATCAATAGGTGGGTTGCAAACTAGCTCACAGATAGAACCCACAGTGTGAAAGTAGCTGACTCCAAGTCAGACTGCCAACAAGTCACGAGTGGAGTCCCGCAGGGTTCGGTCCTGGGTCCTCTCCTGTTTGGTATCTACTTCTCTGAAGTCTAGGCCAACACAAAGGGACTCTGGCTGACAAAGATCACAGACGATTGCAAGTTGGGAGCTATTATTTACTCCCCAAGTGATGTTGACAGCCTGCAGAAAGGCCTCACTGAGACCAACGACTGGTGTCAGAACCATGGCCTTAAGCTCAATGGCAAAATATGTGTCCTCATCCCCTTTGGGAAAAACTCAATTCCCATGAATTACCACATCAGTGGTAGTCCACTGAACACAGAAGGTGTTATAAGAGATCTGGGAACACAGGTTGACAGCAACCTTTCTTTTGACCACCACATTACCACTGTGGTCAGAAAGTCCTTCTATGTGGCACGTCTCATTACTAAGAGTTTTGCATCCAGGAAGAAAGAGGTCATTGTCTCCCTCTACTCTTCCCTCATTAGGCCAATCATCAAGTACAATGCCCCATTTGGCATGTATCCCACTAGACACCTGCAACAACTGGTGAGGCCACAAAAGTATCTCACAAAGATGAACCTAGGCCTTAAACAGTTGTCCTATATGGCCAGACTCAAAAAAACTCCAACTATTGTCTGTCTCATATTGCCTACTTAGAGTCGATCTCTGCTTGACTTACAAAGCCATGTCTGACCCAGCTCTGTTAGAAATGCTACATCTAAAGAAATCCCAATCCCTCCACACCACATGCTCCAAAGACCTCAACTTCATTACCACAGTTAACAGAAGATGCTGGAAGGACAGGTTCATAATCCAGAGACTGCCCATGCTATGGAATAGACTTCCCATACATGTCAAACAGAGCACCTCACTGGCCCTCTTCAAGAGAAATCATGAGTGGATGGGAAATAGAAAATTCACCCCGAGGATCACTCTAGTAACTCTACTCGACAGAGGCACTGGGAACCAATGTCGGGTGTGACGATGCCAGGGTAATCCTATGGCTAGGCTTGTAAAGGTTCCAGGGCCATTAGCCTAGTACACACCTATGAACCTATGAACCCTTGCAGTCCTCCACTGTGTACACCCCCCCCCCCATTTAAATGGAACCTCCCCCAAGATCCTTGCATCAATGGGTAGTTATGTTTCTATAGGTAGAGTTTTTCAGAGACCATATTCAACAAGACAGATTTGGTGGATCATGTTTTGCCATTTCTTTGGCAAATTAACATATAGTTAATCGTCATTTTTTTGTGCTATACCCACTTCCAGGCCCTCACTTTGCATTATTGTTATTAACAACTGCATATGAGTGAAATGATCTAAAGATCTGTCACTTAGATCAATATTCTTTGATGCTTATAATTGATGTCTTCTCTGAGATCATCTCAGTTTTGGTACAAAGCTGAGAACACAAATTTAATTTCAAACAACGGGTCTTCTATGAAACCTTTTGCAAGTATCTTGACTATATTACTGGGTTATAACAACACTGAATACATCATAGGCCATAAGTCTTGAATGCCTCCAAAAATCTCAGCTGCAATTTTTGGAGTTTACTGGTACACTCATTCCTTATATTCCAAATTATATTATACAGTGTGTATGTACGCTCACGCCATATGTATAAGAATAAAGATGTGAGTATACTTTATGATCATATGCACAGTTTGTGTCTTTCTAATGCTACCGTATAACTCATTCAGTTACTTTACGTTGGGGTCAGCATAAAGACTTGCCATAGGGAGCTACTTTTCTTTAAGAAACAATACACTATCTACTGAGCTGGTCTACTCAACCTGTAAGTACATTGAGGCCAGTGAGTAAGATGCACAAAGTTGTAGTACATTTGTTGACTTCTTTAGAGTATTCTAAAAAGCGCTACCATGTAAAGAAGTGAACTGAAAGACTCAGAGAGCTCCCGTACCCCGCTCTAGCGTAATTACAGGTCGCTCCCCTACCCCACTCTAGCGTAATTACAGGTCGCTCCCGTACCCCACTCTAGCGTAATTACAGGTCTCACGCAGTCGCTTCTGCAGGTTAAAACAGTCTGCTTGATTAGATGCATGTAGATAACTCCTAGTGTTGTTTGCAAGTAATGGTATACATATGGAATCAAATTAAGCAAGAGTTAATGTTATGATCTATATTGTATATTAGTTTTAGAGGTCTTGTGAGCCTAAAAGTCAAGGCTGCAGGCTGAGCGCTTTATGAATACAATAAAAAAAAGAATAAGCAATAATAGTTTAGAGCACTTACATTATGATAACTGGAAAGGTAGCCAAGTAATGTGACACTGGAATGGTGGGGGGGTCTGGTCTATTATCCTGCCTATGGCCCCTTCTGAACATGATCTGGATCTGGAAGCAGGTTCCACTTCTGTAAGCAAAAAAAGTTGCCAGTTTTGGTCCCTCTCCTATTTAGCATATATTTCTCAGACTTTCAGGCCAGCACTCCTGGCTTATGGTTAACTATACTTGCAGTCAACTGTAAATTGGGTATTGTTATTCAATCTTCAACTGACTCAGAATTGCTCCAATATGGGTTAGACTATGTTAACAATTGGGGCAAGGGCAATGGTCTCAAATTAAATGTAAAAAATGTATCATAGTTCATTTTGGTAAACAAACCAGTTTCACTTACTATATAGGGGATGCACCCCTCTAATCAGACACTGGTGTAAGGGATCTAGGCACTGTTGTTAATTCCTTGTAATTTGACCACCATGCCTCAACAGTAGTTCAGAAAACCTTTTATCTGGTTCATCTAATTTCCAAAGGCAGCTCCAGTAGAGAGAAAGAAGTCTTAATGCCCCTTTCAACATATAGTACTATATTGCCTATAACTGTCAGCTCAGTTTCATTTAATGCAGTATGAAGAATACCAAAATTAACATTACACAGTATGAAATACAATGCAGACCAATATTAACAATATCATATGTATGCACTGTAAATCTAGATACTCATTTGTTTCAACGTTTTTAGAAAAGTTGTCTGTAAGATAAAATATTGACATTATAGCTTAAGTTCTGATATTTTATTTTTTAATGCATGGCTATGAATAGAAATTCAAGGTTAATGCACATATTGCTGAATGTCCCGAAATATGACATAAGAGAGTTGTTGTATTGGTAGAGAAGAAAACCACAGATGTCATCAGCTTTCATGATTTAGAACTTCTGGTTTACCACCACCACTGATATTACATACATCAAAGTCAGGAACGAACTAAACACATACCTCTCAACTGTCCAGATTTTCTCAGATTGTCCAGATGTTTGCCTCATATTTTTTGTGCTGTTCAGCATAAAGTTTGCAGTTTCCTGGAAGATCATTGAGGATTGAAGTCACTAAATAATAACATATATTTGAATTTCAGTCTTATTATCCTTTAGAAAATACAGTCTAACACAAAATCTGTTTTCTGGCAACTATTTTAAGACCATAAGAACAATATTTAAAATCTGTTCTGGATTTTGGGCCTTTGCCCCCTCCCTCTCCAATTATTCTTGGCTTTGTCCAGATTGCTTGTGCTTAGAGAGTGTGCTGTATGAAAATAGTGCATCACACTTCCACATGGTCTGTGATGGCTTTCAGGAACTTCATAATGAGTTTGATGCCTGAAACCCTTTCCAGGTACTGCTGTCTTGACATGTATCTTTTATGAGGTGGTGATAGTGGTACATCAGATCTAATTCATTCTCTACATTCAGGTAGATATTGCTGTGCTTTCGCTATGACATTTATAACAGCACACAGATGAACATTCTGACGTCTTAGCAGATGTCTGACTCAGTAGTATCAGGCCTCCACCATATTTTGAGTTTGAGGTAACTCTTCGGCCATCAAATCCATACAGATTCCACAATGAATAGTTAAATAATGGTGGGAAACATCAAGCTGAATCTGTGCATGTCTGAAACTTACATGGCTTCTCAATTTGATATGTTTCTTCCACATATCTAAGTAACTGTATAGTATCCTCTTTGTATTCATGTGTTAATGTCCAGCATGCTTCCATTGTTTCACTGTGTGCACAAATGGCAAGGCCATTAGTGTACATCTTATGGACTGGATTTAACTGTCTATATCGTACATCTTGTTTAGATGGAATGGCTGGATTTTTCTCCAGATGTTTTGACAGTTGTGAAATAAACATTGTTTCACTACTGCACCACACACATTATGCTTAATGCTGGCAATGGCTGCATGTTCAAAATCGCACGTGACATACATCAGTGAAGCCAACACATCATATTTTTCCATAATTTCATATATGAACTACCATATGATGTTATATGTCCACTGTGATTTGGTTTGCAGTATTCAGAAGACTAATGGTTGAGAAATATTTGTATCAGCTATACAATCAACACCTTACCAGATCCAATATGTTTTTACATGCTGTCATTAATGTCATAGCTGCATCTGTCGTACTAAACTCATAATTCTTAAATATCCCAAGTATTCTCGTGTGTATGCCAATATGTTGAGTTGATAGTATGTGCTTCTAAGGGATCCTTTCAAGTATTCTGTAATGTTTTTTCCCCTCATTCTGCTAACAGTTTATGCCAATCTTTTTATAGATGGAATTATATTTGTCACTTGGGAACTAGTATACGTTTACGGCAGTCTCCTACTGCTAGACAAGGTGGATCATGTGTGATATCAGCCCTCTCTTTGACTGTTACCATCTTTTCATACATAACTGGAACACATGCATCGGGGGCATGGTGGTGTTGAACACTCTTACTATTGTTACCATCTTTTCATACGCGACTGGAACACATGCATCAGGGGCATGGTGGTGTCAAACACTCTTACTTTTACTACCATCACTTAATACATGACTTGAACACATGCATCAAAGGCATGGTAGTGTCAAACACTTTTACTATTGTTACCATCTTTTCATACATAACTGGAACACATGCATCGGGGGCGTGGTGGTGTTGAACACTCTTACTATTGTCACCATCTTTTTATATATAACTGGAACACATGCATCAGGGACATGGTGGTGTTGAACACTCGTATTATTGTCACCATCTTTTCATACATAACTGGAACACATGCATCAAGGACATGGTGGTGTTGAACACTCTTACTATTGTCACCATCTTTTCATACATAACTGGAACACATGCATCAGGGACATGGTGGTGTTGAACACTCGTATTATTGTCACCATCTTTTCAGACATAACTGAAACATATGCATCAGGGGCATGGTGGTGTCGAACACTCTTACTCAGTTTTTCTGTATCTGCTATGTTGTGTGTTACTACTTTTTTTGACATTTATTTGATAACTTGAAATGACATGCCCAATACTTCTTGTCACCCCCTCTGTCACTCTAATACAAAAAGATATCCATCAGCATGTGACAGTTTTTTTACCTTTGTGACTTTGCAAGTATGAGTACATTGATCCAGTAAATCCCAGTGGACTCACACATATTTCAGTTAACCCTTGTGAGAATAAGAGGTCACTAGTTTGCTTTGCAATTCTTCTTCAGATTACACTTACCCTTCCTTGGAAGCTTAACATCACTAAGTAAGGGTGGTCTAGGTGATTATGTATAAATATGCAACCTCCTTCTTGGAAACAGAAACAGAACACAGTTTATTTACCATGTCATTCATGTTATTATATGTCATTCTTTATTTAATGTTAGAAACACACTGGGTATGCATGATAATGTGCTTTTGTGAATCAACACTTGCCAGACAATTGCTAAAATTATAAATAAATGCATTTCTATTATTATCTCTGCATGTAATGAACTGGCTCAACGGGTTCAGGTACTGCATTTTTTTTTCTGATAACCCAAAGTTATTGGCCTATATGTATGTAAAACATTACTTTGGGTATTATCTGTTTTCATATTGCAAAATATAATGACTGTACGTAATGAAGCTATGTTATAGTATCATGTTTGCAATACTACATTTTGTAATGTTGCATTAGCCGAAATGTACTTGCCATCTCAGATGTGCATGCACAGATTCAGTTCAATAGCATTATTTCTCTCATATGTGTAGTTGTATTGCCGGTTAGTACTCAACTTTATGGTTTTGTATTATTCATGGATTCATCTTAATCAACACATAATTCTTTAGGTGAGTTTGATATCACATGCTATCAGTATGTCCTGCATTATGCTATCAATCATTGCACTGTTGAAAATTACTACCATGAGTGTTGGTCTTTCTCTTAAATGTGCTGATCATGTTTTCTGTCAATATTATGATTTGCTGATCATTATTTGATGATAGTTTTATTGTCAACCAAAAGCAGTTAGATACACCACTATACACACATACACACACACACATATATATATGTATATATATCTATATATATCTATATATATCTATATATATATATATATATATATATATATATCTATCTATATATATATATATATATATATATATATATATATATATATATATATATATATATATATATACGCAGTGGATATAAAATGTTTACACACCTGTGTAAAAATGCCAGGTGTTTGTGATATAAAAAATGAGACAACAATAAATCATTCCAAAACGTCCCCCCCCCCCCCTTTAATGTGACCTATAACCTGTACAATTCAATTGAAAAACAAACAAACCTGTTAGGGGAAAAAATATAAAAAATAAAAAACATACAATAAGCTGGTTGCATAAGTATGCACACCCTTAAACTAATATTTTGTTGACATATCTTTTGATTTAATTACAGTATTCAGTCTTCTTGGGTACACACCTGCCATTAATTAAAGAGACTCTGATTAACCCCAAATAAAGTTCAGCTGTCCTAATAGGATTTTCTTGACATTTACTCAGTTGCCTGCTACAGCAAAAAACATGGTTCACAGAGAGCTTACAAAGCATCAAAGGGATCTCATTGTTGAAAGATATATATATATGTATATATATATATATATATATATATATATATATATATATAGATATATATATATATATATATATATATATATATACATACACACACACACACACACACACACACACACACACACACACACACACACACACACACACACACACACACACACACACACACACACACAGATCTTCATACTGAGGGGCAATAGTTTTCCAGCCTTCTGTGACAAAAAAAAAAATTACACTTTAAACTTTAAACTGGGGGGCTTCACCTCCCACACCCCTCAGCATGGGGGGCTGTGCCCTCCACACCCCCCTACTTAAATACACCAACTCCAAGATCGCACCACAGTGGAGGAAATAGCAAAGCCCCGAAAAAGGCCCACTGATTTTTTTTTCCCTGGGAAAAAAATCGGTGTGCCTTGGCTTCGCTATTTTCGTATTTCGAACATTTGGGTTCGATATTACAATGTTCGAACTCCTGTGAGTTCAACGTTGTAATATATATATATATATATATATATATATATATATATATATATATATATATATATACATATATATATATATTGTTCCACTTTGAATCATCGAATGTTCAGAACATCGACGTTCTGATCATCGAGACCAAAACATCGAAGGTTTAATGTGGAAGTGCCAGGTAAGTGAAATTGTAGAATTTTGGGTGTGTATGCAGGGCAGCAAGGTGCCCTGCATGTTGTGTGTGTGTGTGTGTGTGTGCCATCTGAGTGTTGGCATTGCAGGTAGGGTACAGGAAATCTCCCATTTAGCGCTACTGCATATAGCAATAAAGAGGAGATTTCACTTACCCCACTGTAGTGCGATCTCGGAGTTGGAATATTAGAGTGGGGGGGGTGTGGAGGTGCAGGGGGTCTGTATGCAGGGCAGCAAGGTGCCCTGCATGTTGTGTGTGTGTGCCATCTGAGTGTTGGCATTGCAGGTAGGGTATGGGAAATCTCCCGTTTAGCACTACCACATATAGCGGTAAAGAGGAGATTTCCCTTACCCCACTGTAGTGCGATCTCAGAGTTGGGATATTAAAGTATGGGGGTGCAGGGGGTCGAAGCCCCCCTGCATAAAATAGTTTTTGTAAGTTTTTTGGTTTTTGTGTGGTTCATTTTGAACCTTCGATGTTCTGAACATCGATGTTCTGGTCTCGATGATCAGAACGTCAATGTTCTGAACATTCGATGATTCAAAGTGAATATATATATATATATATATATATATATATATATATATTTACACACACACACACACACACATACACATGCACACATGTATATATATAAATAAATTATATATATATATATATATATATATATATATATATATATAGATAGATAGATAGATAGATATGCGTGTGTGTGTTTTTGTGTTTTGGATGATACAATTATGCTAGCTCAATTAATGCCTTTTCCACCTGCATATTTTGTATGAAAAGCTTTGCACAATAAGTATATGCATTTTACAGTAATTTATTACTCAAAACCTCTTATTTTTCTGTATAGAAAAAAGTATTATTATGTTTTTGCTATTACATGCAAATTGTTATTTCTGCTTATTAGAGCAGCAATTGATGTTTCAGCATGTATTGAATATATTTATTTGTTAACCAGTTAGATGGAATGGTCCTATGACCCCTTCCCACCATGACTTGCACCACACATACTGACATGGACATAAGGGGTACATAGTATAAAGGCAGGTTGCATACATTTGCAGTGCATGAATATTACAAACAGTGTTTTCAATAACATCTTAATGCACAAAACATGAGAACAGCAAAATTTGGCTCTATGCCATACCAGCAAAGAAAGGAAGCATTTAGGGTTACAAAAGGTGAAAAAATAGGGCAAATACAATTCATAATATGTATAGGAAGAAACTGTTGCTATGTTCCAGAGCTGGACTATTATTTCACAGTGGCATTTGTATTATGGTGCTTGTCATGAAAATAAAAAAAACATCAAACCTCTCCTTAACTGTTAAGTATTAAAAAAAAAATCATATCTTAGTAATACAGGACTTTCCCTTACGTTACCTAAATTCAACATATTATTTGTGCATTTATGTAGGTGTGGCTATTCACAACACTCTCTGCATTCACTAGTCTTATATTTCAGTACAGTACAATGAGCACACAGTGATTTCCTGTAAATTGTGTGCATCTCTCACCTGGCAAAAAGAAGAAGCTTGGCTTCTTGTATGCTTTTCATCCAGAACTTCTTGAAGTATAAGAGGGGTAGCTTACACAGTCATATGTAGCTTCTAGGCTTACAATCTAGGGGACCAGTAAGGAGCCTAGCCCAAATTTCCAGGTGCTCCCAAGCACTGTCTGGTTATATGACTTGCTCAAAGGTCACACAGTAGCAAACGAGGGGTGAATGACTCAAACCGTGTGCTATAGGAACTATAGTTTGCAGCCTTAACAAGCTGTGTCAGCACAGACATCTTTGAATACAAACTTGTAATATGGATAAACAGTAACTAGTAATTTACATAGTAACTCCCTTTCTGCATTACAATGATTTGAGAAGTTTTAAATATAAGCTATGAACCCATGATGTAGAACATAAAGTGCTCATTAGACGTGAGCCACAGAAAAGCATGGAAAGGTCTAATAATTAAAATATGACAAAACCAACAAAGAAAAACAAATCAAGTCACAGTGTGCAGTAAAAGTAAACGGACTTTAACATACAAAGCTTTTTATTTACATATTTATGAAAATAATTCTTTGTTTAATTACATTTTGAGTGCATTTATTTATTTTAAAGAATGTTTCCATAGAAGTTTAAGGAAGTGTGCACTGAGCTGTCATTGTTAATGTTTTAAATTGCTAAAGCAGGCATTAGAAACATGATTAATGATTAATGAAATAAAATAGATATGTGCTATGACCATCAACTACTTATATAACTTTTAGTAAGTATTGGTATTAGCTGGGGTATATAATATGTTGTTACATGGGGATAGAAGGTTTGCACAAACGCATACATATAAACTGTTGTGTTTTACACACCCACACACGCGCACACACACACACACACACATATATATATATATATATAATATATATATATATATATATCAACACTTGCAGTCACCATTTCCACTGAGTAGTTTAAAATGTTTCTTCAAAACTATTTCTATAAGCATGAATTCTTTACAGTTTTAAAAGCACAATGTATTAAAGGTTTGAAAATGTTTTCAATGTACTTAAAGCTGGTGGTAAAAAGCAGATTATTAAATTGCTGAATTAAAAATGTTTCTGTCAGTAAATCCATACTGATATAATTACTTATTTGCTCTACTTTACTAGAACTTACATGTAAATTGCATAGCACATGATGACCTTTTGTGTATCTGGTGCCTTCCAACGTTCATGATCTCTAAAAAAACAAATTATTGTACGTATTACGGATAAAAAAGAAGTCAATGTTTATGCCAGTCAAATTTATGCAAAGAGTCTATGCTGTCTTATACAGACAGAAACCACTCAAGTATTTTCTTTTGCATATTTATCACAGTTGTCAGGGCAAGTCCTAACACTAAGGACAACACTCTCGCTAAGACACAATGCTTATTTACATAAACATACAATGGAACAAACATCTGAGGGAATGTTGATGATGTTTCCAATAAAACTAATCTATGATGTCTCCAATAAAATTAATCTAAGTGTGTGTAAGAGGAAAACCCTGCAGGAGCTCAGCCTTGAGTCTTTTATTAGGCTTGCTGCTAGTGAAAAAATAGAGCTATCTCTGTAGAGGAGTACCATGGTACAGTGTAGATCTCCACAGCATACCAAGTGCTAAGAAGTGACATCTTAAAGGGTCATAATGGGCAAAAACTTTGAAAACATATATTTTTAATCTTATCATGATGTTCTACACAATCCAAAGCTGCATACAACATAATCCATGGTATTTTTTCATTGTAATATTTATCTAACAGTATGTCCACATTGTGCAGACATTATCTAATTTTCTTGGAAAGTTCCTTTTACCAATAATGCACTGTAAGGGTGCATTTCATAACTATGCCCTACCAGGCCACATGTCATTCACTTAGAATGAAAACAATGAGAAATATTGTGAGTGCATTACTATCAGGAAAGCCAAATGGCTGCCTATTCAAAAAAAAAAAAAAAAACCCCTCTTCTTGGGCTCTATGATCTTTAAACTCATAAATATAGAATCCTTCCCCTACTTTGTCAGCCGAATGTCAGAAAAACAGCCTATGTTTATCTTGAAGTCACTCTTGGCATCTCCACGCCAAACCTGCTTACCCCATTCACTAAACTAAAATAAACAAAAGACTCTTTTTCTGTCCAGGCTGTAAAGATATAGAAATCTATACCTAAACAAATAAGTGAAACTCAGTACATCCCTAAATTCAGAAAATAATTAAAAGCATATCTCTTTAGGCAATCAAAATGTAAATGCCACAACATGGGTAATGTCACATAGAACTAATATGCAGCTTCAACCTCCAACAGGATAGCAAGGCTATTCAAATGCTTTGAGATTGTTTTCTACTTGTAAATAAATGCTGAGCTTCCAGTGATAATGAATGTTGTACAAATGTTATAATGCTATAAGCTCTAAAAATTGTATTATATCATCATGAATCCCCTTTGTCCCCATTTTTACTTGGAGTTGGTGAGTTACTTCAACAATAGTCAATGTAACCAAATCATATAGAATTAATGTTTATACCTGCAAGTGGACTAGCCGTAACATGGTTATAATTCTTGTTTATTGCTGATGTTTACTCTTCACACTAAGTAATAAGTGTTTATTTGACACTTACTATATACTGTTGCTCTTTCTGTTCATTTTCTTCACCTGGACTAAGCCTGGAAATGGCCTACATGGATCAGAATTCTATCCTGGTTAACAACAATACATAAATAATAAAAAAGAAATAATCTTGTACAATAATTTGTTCCAAACTCCACAGTGTTTGCATTACAATGGTCTTCTATATTGTTCCTTCTTTTCAGTTTCTAAAAACCTTTTGTCTTCCAGGCACAATACATCAGCCTCTGTTTCTTGACACCACTGCTGCAACACTAATATCCTTAGTTCATTTTTGATACCATTAACATTCATAGATATTATGGCCGTTATTCATAGTCACTTGTGGCTACTGCGGTGGTGGTGCTGCGGTAGCGTTGTCGCCTCACAGTAAGACGTTGTCCTGTTCGATTCTCAGCTAAAGCATCTTCTGTGTGCAGACATGCGTGAATGGGCGTACCTTCATTGAAGGTTATGCATCAGGGCCGGCAACTCAGCACGTAAAAATCTACTGCCAATCATTAGTGGACCGGAGTTCCACTGTGGTGACCCCTAACCGGAAAAAGCCGAAAGACACAACAACAACAACAGCATTCATAGTCACTTGTGCAAATGTGATAGGGGTATTCCTGAAGCTTACGGAGGAGTATATTAAAGGAGAGAGTCATAGAAGCCATTTAAACTAATGCACAAGCCCTTAAAAATAATGACATGTAAATGAGAAATGTTGTAAAGTGTGGTATGCTAATGAGGTAGTTTTGCGATTCATAGTCCGACATCCCTGCAGTATGTTCATCTGTTATTAAAAGTGATACTTTGTATCTGATATTGGAGTTGCAGTCTGAGAACTTGTTTGTCCAAGTATGTGCAAACACTTCTCTGATACACCAATTAATTATTTTCCCCAGCAAACCGTTCATTAGTTTGTATTAAGTATGCCCAGCAATTATTTCAGCAGTCTGACTGTATGCACAAGTGCTTCCCTGACACACAAATGAATTATTTTTCCAAGCAAGCAACCCCTTCAGTAAAATTTCCTAGTATGCACAAGCAACAAAATGAACTATTTTCCCCAAGTGAACCCTCCAGTAAAACATCCAGGTATGCACAAGCACCAAAATGAAACATTTTCCCAAGTGACCCCTTCAGTACAATGTCCAGGTATGCAGCAGCACCAACTAATCTCCCCTCACATCTCAGTATTCTCCCTGAAAACTGTTGCTTACTGGCATAAGTTCATGGCTGTTTACACACTTTGTATGCAACGAGTTCATTATAGATTCATGTCTATCAATCAAACTCATATGCATATGTGTAAAGCCCCTTAACAGTGTTGTAGCTTGTTTCGCTTTTGCAATGGGGTGGGGGCATGTTTATAGCAACTCCTTCACATCTTGGTATGAATGCTCACAGTTTAGGATTTGCATATCCACATAGCTCCACTCTTCATGGATCATCTCTACAAAAATGCAAAGCCTGGTCTGTGAATACCGCCCTATATGTACATTATCCTTTTCCCTTTCCTTTTTTTACCGCCGTATATGTACATTATCCTTTTCCCTTTCCTTTTTTTACTGCCCTATATGTACATTATCCTTTTCCCTTTCCTTTTTTTACCGCCGTATATGTACATTATCCTTTTCCCTTTCCTTTTTTTACTGCCCTATATGTACATTATACTTTTCCCTTTCCTTTTTTTACCGCCGTATATGTACACTATCCTTTTCCCTTTCCTTTTTTACCGCCATATATGTACATTATCCTTTTCCCTTTCCTTTTTTTACCGCCCTATATGTACATTGTACTTTTCCCTTTCCTTTTTCTACCGCCCTATATGTACATTATCCTTTTCCCTTTCCTTTTTCTACCACCGTATATGTACATTATCCTTTTCCCTTTCCTTTTTCTACCGCTCTATATGTACATTATCCTTTTCTCTTTCCTTTTTCTACCGACGTATATGTACATTATCCTTTTCCCTTTCCTTTTTCTACCACCCTATATGTACATTATCCTTTTCCCTTTCCTTTTTTTACCACCCTATATGTACATTATCCTTTTCCCTTTCCTTTTTTTGCAAGTTTTTTTCCTCACTTTGTAACTTCCTCTTCCACCCTGTTTGTAATGGAGTTAGCTTCATCTTCCTTCAGCTGTTCTTTATTTTCCCCTTCATTAATTCCAAGATTTATTGTTAATTTCAGTGCTAAACATATTATCCCCTCTTCATCTTTTCCACCACCCTCAGCTTTAAGCATTTGTGGCAGGCCAGAGAGAGAAAGTTCACCATGGTGCTGTATGTCTTTGAGGTAAGCAGTGTGGTAGGGCTGTATGAAAATCAGAAATGGCTGCCATCAATGGTAAAAAGGGCTTACTGCTGGTGGTAACATTTCTGAATCCTGGCAATGGTCTTTCCATGCTGCACGTAAGCTTTTTATCATTTATTAACTCCTCTGCTAGAGAAAAAGTCTCAAAAGTTGCTTCTCAAAATGGGCCCAAATTAATTAAGGCTCCAACATCATTCACAGTGAGAACCAAATCACATTTCTATTTACTGGTTGTCCATTTTTAGTTCATATGTGGACAACAGGTTGTCTTCTTTCCCCAAAGTTAAACACGTAACTTTCTAGTGACTTCTTCTGTCCACCAGCAGCTAAAGCTGCATATAACCTGCATGTATTCTCAGCACTCAGTTCCTCACAATCATCATATCCTTTCTTCTCAGTTGCTTTTCCTGCTACCATCAATCACCAACTTTCTTCCTGCTCTACTAATCATAACTCTCAACCTCTTAGTACAAGAAGTCTGGACAAAGCCTAAAATAGGATAAGATTTTAAATAATGCTCTTATAAACTTAGAAAGTTGCTAGCATAACACAGTTTGTCTTAACATGCATATTCTGAAGGATAACAGTCTGTAACTCACATGTATGTCATTACTTAGTGACTTCAATCATCAGTGATTTGCCAGAAAGCTACAAACATTATGAGGAACATACCAAAAATATGAGGTAAAAATCTGGCCGTGCAGTGAAAATCTGGACAGTTGAGATTTATACATTCCTTTTCCATATTATTTTGAGAAACAAACGGTACGACCAAAAATCTCGCCACATAGCTCCACAGTTTCTACCAAGGAAAATTACAAAATCATAATCCATCTCTGTTTCGCTCATTAACTACACCTAGATGTCATTATCTATGTCTCCCTCTGCTATCATTGTTATTTTTACTCCATTCATATCTCTCAAACTTTTAGTGCAAGAAATCTGGATATAACTTAAGGGGTAGCAAAGGCCGAAAAACTGGGACAGATTTTAAATATTGCTCTTAAAGCCTTGGAAAGTTGATAAATTAACAGGATTTGTATTAGCACACATTTTCTGAAGCCTGAAACATGCCATTGTTTAATTACTTTGGCCTCAGTGATTTGCCAGAAAACCACATATTTTATGAGGAAGAGACTATTTACTAAAAATCTGGGCATTCTGCAAAAATCTGGACAACTAAGAAGTATGACTCCATTATTCTCTATTTCCAAAATACCTGCAGAAACGATGGCCTGCTCTTTCTCCTTTCACATTTGTTGTGATTCTGGTTTTCCATCTAGCAGCAGCCTTCTTCTGCCATCTAGAGGAAGAGTAGAGGAATGTCCCCAGTGTCCTGGTCTGATTTTTCTCTTATTAATATAAATACCAATTTGGTACTCACCAGAAAAGAGACCACTGGATTAATGTGGCTAATCCAGTCAACAAAAGATAAATAAAGTAAAATAAATAAAATAAAATAGCTGACATCTAATGAAAACATTTCCTCCTATTTATTTTTAGCTGATTCATACTGGTTGTACTGTTCAATTATATGGATTGCAAGTATTATCTGTTCTTTTATATTTGACTGTAATGTGGTCTGTAGCGAATATAGCTAAATAAATTGTAAACAATCATTTAATTTTATACAGTATATATGGCCATCTTTATTCAGGTACAGGAGCACTCACGCATAGTAAAAGAAATGCTGCAGATTTCCAAATGTAACCTGTAAACTGCTGTTGCAAGAGCTACATAGCAACAGCGGCAAGTATGTATTGTATTACAGGAAGTATAGCAAAACAAAGGATCTGTAAATGCCTGGATAGTGACATCAAGTCATACATTACAAAGCCCAAAGGAAATGCATATGATAGCTTGTAAACAAGAAAGAGCAACAACAGAAACAGAGGTTCATAATCTTCTGAACTGCAATGTCTACTTGTGCATACTAGCCCTGCACCCACCCATGGTCCAGACTGTGCACTTGTTCACTTTGGAGCTGTGTAGTGCAAATCATACACACACACAAATACACACACACAGACACACACACACACACACACACACACACACACACACACACACATACACAGATATATAGATATACATTTTTAAGATAATTCAGTATACGCATTGTCTTTCCCCACAGACATTTGTTATGGCATTAACTCTTAGTGCCAGGTGTGCTACTTATATTTAGGGTACATGTCATGCTGTATTGTGTCCTCCTGGCATACCATGATATATCCCCAGTACTAAATTTCCACAGCAATAATAGAGCTGTATATTTTCTGAGTGTCCAATGTGTTATGGTGTTCACCCACCTTGCAGTAGTACCCCATCATCTTGCATAATGCCTGCATATTGTGATGTTTGATGTACCTTGGAGTGAATGATAGGCTGGGCTGCATCTCTGTGCACCATTCATTTCACGTTTGGTGACAATAATCTCATACTGACAGATGTGTGATTCTGTTTCTGAAATGTACATTTGACAGTGCTGTAGTCAAAGCACATTCCATCCTCCATCTGAAACACAGTATGGAGAGCAATTACATTTTCAGCGTCTTTTTTTCTCTCCTTTGGTACTCTAACCACTGACTGTCTCTATTTGTAGGTAGTTGGTATGCATACAGTCCAGGGGGACCACTGAGGAGCCTAGCCCACATTCCCTGTTTGCCCCCAACAATTGTCTGGTTGAGTGACTTGTTCAAGATCATACAGTAGGCATAGAGGGCTGAAAGAATCAAACTTTGTCACATGGAAACTGCAGCAAACCTTAAACATCTACACCAACTGC